>NC_068989.1:19464052-19480609 GCF_001194135.2 Octopus bimaculoides
GCGGACTCATGGTCATAGGATTGCGGTTTCGATTCCCAGACCGGGCGTTGTGAGTGTTTATTGAGCGAAAACACCTAAAAGCTCCACGAGGCTCCGGCAGGGGATGGTGGCGAACCCTGCTGTACTCTTTCACCACAACTTTCTCTCACTCTTACTTCCAGTTTCTGTTGTGCCTGTAATTCAAAGGGTCAGCCTTGTCACACTGTGTCACGCTGAATATCCCAAGAACTACGTTAAGGGTACACGTGTCTGTGGAGTGCTCAGCCACATGCACGTTAATTTCACGAGCAGGCTGTTCCGTTGATTGGATCTACAGGAACCCTCGACGTCATAGGCGACAGATTGCCAACAACATGTAGATTCATGTTGTTGCTGCTACTGTTGTTGTTGTTGTTGTTGGTGTTACAGTTGCTTAGCATTCTAGTCATGACCATTGCAACTCCTTCTTAAGCTTTGTGTATCTAGGACTATGTTGACTAATGTGTCTGTTCTCTTTTCAAAATGACAGGGTGTAATTGGAGGGAAAATTTGGCTGCAATTTCTCAGCAGTGCAGCATTCATATAGAGGTTTCTGCATCAAATAGACGAAACTGGAATTTGTAATGTTTATGCATTTCTCAAGCACATTCCCATATCCATATTGAAATAAGGTTTTGAAATCACCAACAACTTGTTTTGTTTGGGGTATTTATTAATGTTTTGTGTCAGATTGTGAAAGTATGTGGTCAAGTGATTAGGATGTTATAGGTTCAATTCCTGGACAGGGCAACATGTCATGTCTTTGAGCAAGGCACTTCATTTCAGAATGCATTAGTCTATTCAACCATAAAAGAGTACAAGCCAGTGGCTAATGCAGGTCTCTCTCTCTCTCTCTCTCTCTCCATTTGTCACATCATCAATATGCCACTAGGTCAGGGGTGAAGGAGCAGAGAGCATCTTCATCTCCTTGTGAACATATAATAGGCAATTAATGAAAACAATTGATAAAAACATGGTGCATGTTACCAACCCATATTTACTCATGAGTGACAGCTAAGTGTTCTGTGTCAAACTTGCACATCAAGCTATCCTAGGACAGTTTCAAAGTATATCATTTTTTGGTTATTGGAAGCTGAACAAGACTTTATTGGATTGCGAGGCTTACCATAGCCAGATTAAGGGGTTAGTTAAGAGGGCACTAACTGGCAGTGATCAACAACCAGTGGTAGAGTGCCCTCAACAGAGCCTTTTGAATTGAGTCGATTAGATTTAGCAAACAGTTAAATCTAGAGCAGACTAGAGTAGAAACGGACCTAGTTAAGACATTAGAAGAGGCACTGAGATCGGGCTCTGTGTCACAAGTGCTGGCGGTGAGATCGGCACTGGACCAACACCTCAATGCTAAACATGAAGGATGCAGAGTCCGGGCAAGGATATGTGCAATGGGCTGTGAAGGTATCAATGTTGCTAGATGGGCTCACTCGGTAGAAACCCGACGTGGCATCGGTGCTACGATTGGGTCTTTGACAGATGAGCTCGGACAGGAGATCCAAGGACAAGAGGAGATATGCAAGGCCTTTCACAAGCACTTTGCCGCGTTGTTCGGGAGGGACGGGACATTGGACCATGGGGACGCCTTACAGCATTTTCTGGACGGTGGCCCGCGTCTTTCGGCCCGTGATGCTGAGAGCTGTGAAGGACCAATCACAGCCAAGGAGATCATAGAGGTACTGTCCGAGTGACCCGGGTCTGGATGGTCTTCCGTACGAATTTTATAGTAGCATGCCAGACTTGTTCGGGAACGTACTGGCCAGTGTGTATACGAATTGGCAGCAGAATGGGAGAATTCTCAAAGCTGTGAGCCGAGGATTGGGAAGGACCCGAGCAAGGGGGATAACATCAATAATTTTCGGCCCATAACTCTGCTAAGCACAGAGTTAAAGATTTTGGCCAAGGTGCTTGCAAAGAGAGTGAGGATTGTCGTAGGTGACCTGTTGGGAGAAGCACAGGCATGTGCCATCCCAGGAAGGACGATACAGGATAACCATCACCTCATTCGCTACACCCCAGAGCGGATGGGTAAAATGCATGTCAACAGTGGGGCACTGGTGAATTTAGACCAGTCTAAGGCATTCGATAGGGTTGACCATGAGTATCTGGCGGCGGTCCTCCAGGTGGCCAGATTTGGCCCAACCTTCCAAGGCTGGATCAAAGCCATATATGGCAATATCGAATCTGTAGTCTGGGTGAATGGGTTCTCGAACCCCTTCGCAATCGAGCGTTCGGTTCGCTAGGGCTGCCCCCTGTCCCCGCTACTGTATGTATTGGTGCTCGATCCACTGCTGCGGAGGCTGAGGGACATGGGGGTGGACCCGCGTGATCTGAGTTACAGGAGAAATGTGATGGCATGTGCAGATGACGTCATCATCACCGTGTCTGATGAAGGGCAGCTACCTTGTGTAGAAGACGCCATCAAAGGATACGAGACGGTGGCAGGAGCAAAAATTAATCAGGAAAAATCAGTCGGCTTGTAACTTGGCACCTGGCAGGGCAAGTCGATGCCTCCCAATAGCGTCATTAGGCGCTGGATGGAGGGCCAGGTTAAAATGCTCGGGGTCTGGTTTGGACCAGACCTCCAGGTGGAGAAGAATTGGAGTGAGTTGACGAGCAAGGTGACAGCGATAGCCCAGAAGTGGTCTGGGAGGAAGTTATCCTTGTTGGGAAGGGTGGAGGTTGCACAGATGTTCATAGCATCTGTGATAACCTACCACCTAACTGTCGTGCCTTGCCCCGGTTTGTGGCTTATCAAGTTGGAGCGGATCCTTTTCTACTTTTTGTGGGGAAGTAAAACTCCACTTGTGAGGCACTCCATCTGTTGCCAGAGACCATTAAAGGGTGGGATGGGGATGCCCAGGCTAATGATGCGCAAGTACGCGCTGAGGCTGAGCCATCTCCTGTGCTACCTGGATGGTGAGCAGGTGTGGTCAAGGCATGCTGAGCAACTCTTTCCAAAGTTAAAGTCCCTTGTGGACTTAGGTGCATGGATCAAGTGGAGACCCAAGTTGGGGGAATGGCAGGAGGAGTGCAAACAAGCACTTTCCCTCTTCTCTCGAGTGAGCAATACTGACAGCAGGGTTACCACAGCGGATTTTTATAGCGGGTTGGCAGAGCATATGTCCGATGATGTCCTGGGAGAGAATCTAGCTTCGATAAGAGGCAGCTAGCCAGCCTGTTCGGTAGGACCTTCAGGTTGAGATTTCTGGATAACTACCAGAAATCCTTGAACTGGTTGTGCTACCGATCGGCCTTACTGGTTGTCAAGGCATGGTTATGACACCTCCCCCACATGTCTGAGGTGCGGGCGTGCCAGTGAAACAGTCACGCATGCTTTCATACACTGTTGAGGGAGTTGATAGCCAATGCCGAACAGCTGATGTCAGAGTATGGCTCTCGACTGAGTCCATGATAAAGATTGTACCACCTTCCTCTTTCTCCAAAGAAAAGAAGGCAGGATTTCTCTGCGTAGTAATCATACTGAAAGATATGGTATGGAAGACGCAAGCAAAAGGGATCGCGACAGGCCCAATTCATCTCCGGACACGAGCTGGCAGATTTCTTCGCCGCCCATCTTTCCAGCAAGATCCGTCTGGAGAGGAGGAGCCTGTCGCAAAGAGTATTTGGAAAAAGATGGACGGAAGTTGTAAGAAAGATGAGAATGCAAGGAGCCGTCCTTGCACGGTCGGTCTAAGCATAAAAGGATGGAAATGATTACCAAAAAGGAAATCAACCGGCGGGTTAGTCACTAACCTGAAAAACAGTAATAAATTAACATCTATATTTTTAATTTCATATCATCCATCATACATATCTATAAACCCATTCGTTTTTAATCTTTTGTAAAGAGTGTGTCTGACTCTTATATGTCCCTTATCTGTCCTTGTTTGTCCCCTCTATGTATCCTTTTTAATAGGAAATAAAGAAAAACTGTTGGTACCAGACCTTTTAAGGTCTAACCACTGACCACATTACAGCTACCTCCATCTTCATTGTCACCATCATGTTTCTCACCAACATCATCAACATCTCTGCACAGCACCAACACACTGCACAGGTTCTAACATATTGCTGTTCGTGATCTTCCTCACCAGGGTTAACAGCTAACATACAACCCACACAGATGCATGTAGATATATGAATAAATGTTCATCAACCATTTCCATTTATCATTCAGATTGTGTATGTATGTGTGGCCACATTAAAGGTATTTAAAGTTACCGCCTTGTTCCATGTATTTCCTTATACTGTGTTCCTGTCAAATGATATTACAGCCTTCTGAGCAGTCACATTACATGGAATACAACCTATCCATCTAAAGGTTAAAGTCTTCCTTGGGCATGTGGGTTTGAGTGGGATGGTAATTAGGTTTTAGGGCGGGTTGTTATGGAGAAGTGTTTTGGAGAAATTTATATTAAAATTTGGGTTATGTTATTGTTTGGAATTTACTCATGTAAGTAAAGCTTTGTAAGCAAGTGTATGTTTAGGTGTGTCCTTTGTTTGGTAGGCACAGGATGCGTTTGTAGTTCAGTTATTTTTGGTTTTATTGGATTTAATCCTTTACTTTGACAGTGTAAAGATCAAAGGTTCAATGTCCAGTATTTAGAAGTTTAATAACTGGATGTGTCAACTTTTTTGTAATGGAATTTTTTAGAGGTTCACAAAGGAATTTAAGTAGGAGGTATGTCTTAGCCAGTGAAACCTGTATTTGTTATTTGGGGAAGTTCCTATTTTTATTTGGAATTTGGTGATTATTAGTCATGGTGTTGTTAGTATGGAATATATTTCCATCTTGCCTTGATATTCACCAAAAGATTTGCTTGGGTGTAGAGGTTGTTGGTCTGTATGTTTCTCTATAAGTGTTCATTGTTCTATAATGAAACCTTGTGTTTTTATGGAGACTGAGTTAGTGGGCTGCGTGTTGATAAATATTTCTTCTATTTTTAGACGGGAGTATCTTATAATGTGTTATTTTAGGTCTATGGGTATATGCAAAAGTGGGGCATTATAAAGGGGGTGTATATATTCATGTATAAAAATGATTTCGAAATATAAAAAGGGGCAAGTGTCTTCTGCTATAGCCTCAAGCTGACCAAAGCCTTGTGAGTGGATTAAGTAGGCAGAAACTGAAAGAAGCTTGTTGTATGTATATATATATCTGTGTTTGTGTGTGTGTGCCACCATCGCTTGACAACTGATGTTAGTGTGTTTATGTCCCAGTAACTTAACGTTTCGGCAAAATAATCCAATAGAATAAGTACCAGGCTTAATAAATAAGTATTTCGGTAGAGATGGACTATATGTAATCTGAACCTTTCCCCACCTTATTTATTAATTTTTTTTACGGAATCCCACGTTTTAGGCTATGGAGATTCCGATTCTGAAAAAAAATTTTTTGAAAAATTTCAATTCCCCCCTCCCACCAAGCAGGCTATTTACATGCTAGAAATAACAGCCAAATCTCACAAAACTAGTGTTAGGGTTAGGTTTAGGGTTAGGGTTAAGGTCAGGGTTAGGGTCAGGGTTAGGGTTTGAGTTAGGGTTAGGTTTACCCTGTGGATCTATATAAAAACTGGGTGGGGGGGATCGAAATTTTGAAATTGAGATTTTTGAAAAATTTTTTCCAGAATCGGATTCTCTATGGTCTGAAACATAGGATTCCGTAAAAAAAAACAAAATTTAAAAGTGGGGTTATACCCAGATTACATATACTCCATCTCCACCAGTATTTCAATGCGGTACCCTAACATAGCTGCAAACTGATGACTGAAACTAGTAAAAACGATATGTGTATGTATGTGTGTGCACAACAAGCTTCCACATAGTTTCTGTCAACAAAATTTACACACAAGGCATCGGTCGGTCCGAGGTTATAATAGAAGACACTCGCCCAAAATACCGCAACGTAGGACTGAACCCAAAACCACATGATTACAAAATAACCTTCTTAACCACACAGCATTGAATCACTTCTTTCGATTTTACGAATAATTTCTACACAAACACGTAGTTTTTCATGCTAATTACAAAAACCACAACCATTTTGGTGGAAGAAATTAATGATAACATAGTAACGAACCCGTAAAGACTGAAACTAATAACACTATATGGAACAGATGTAAGCACCTTGTCATTATATACAAAGATATTGATTACAGAGACGAGGTGTTTATTGTTACATAACAGTGTGGCTAAAACCTAGATATACTCTGTGGAACAGGCCGTAGGAATTCCCGTGCGTAGAACACAAATTCGCAAAGATTTTCTGAAAATTCCAGAAAATATAAAAGTTATGAGAGGTTATATGGAGTGCTTAAATAAGAATTCCGCCGTATATTAATACCAAAATTAAATTATTTCCAAATGCGCGTAGACTTTCCAGACCATCTGCAGTCGATTTCAAAAACTATTTTATTTCTGGATACGCACACACGAAGATTAAACATGAGGGACTTTGAGATAACGATGGCCTCACATGGTCGTTCAAATTGCTAGAAATAATAACTAAATTTTTCTTAAATTACTCACTGCTGTCACATAAAGAAAAAAGTACGTAGAACAGACACCGCATCTATTGACCTCCTCCGTACTTTTACCTGTCTTTGTTTTTCTCTACGTGTATTTCCATAACCTCGTGCACCGACTTTACCTGCACTGTTATTTTAATATGTGTGTATGTAGGCAATATTGTATGTGTGTGTGTGTTCAAAAAGTGCTCGACACTAAGTCTGTGTCTGTGTGTTTGTTACCGTTAATACGCTCGTTCTGTAGCTGCTGTATCTGTGTGTTCGCTTACCTCTTTTAACGTCCCACTGGTTTGACCTCTTCCTCTGCCTCACAACACTAAACCATGTTCCCATGGTCGTGAAGTTCCTGTTTATTGTCTTCCGCCTTCTTATTCTGTCCCCCTTCTTTTTTACGCTGTATATCTTTTCCCTCGTACCCGCTGTTTCGTCGTGTATTTCCTCTTTATCAACTGTTCATAGCAATTTCTTCAACCTTTTTAATTTTTCTGTTCAGTTGAAACTTAGAAACTTTTCTCTCTCCACATCAATTAAACGTCAACATTCCACAAACTTACCTTTTGGTTAATTGTTGCCGATGTAGGCTGCATTAATTCATTCAGATTCTGAATTTTGTCTTAAATAAATAAAAATTACATTGGTTCAAAAAGTTTTTAAAATTGTTATGGGCGTTGTACAATGTCTCGTCAACGCGCGCGTGCGCGCCTTCAAAAACGAAGAAGAAACAAAACAAATTTTTTTTTTCTAATTTACTAATGTGTGCGAATCAGAAATGAGGCCAGTAATTACAAGTTTCTTTGATTCAAATATGGCAATAAGGAGATTCGTTAATTAACACTGAGAACATTAAATTAGATTTACTCTCTGAATTCAGGAAATTATTACAGAACCATTTCATAAACATACTTAGAGATGAAACTTATGGTACCACACACAGAAATGAAGAAAATTAGAAAACAAGTATATATATATATATATATATATATGTGTGTGTGTGTGTGTGTGTGTGTGCCTCTGTGTGTGTATGTGTGTCTGTGTTTGTCCCCCCACCACCATCACTTGACAACCGACGGTGGTGTGTTTACGGCCCCGTAACTTAGCGATTCAGCAAAAAGAGACCGATAGAATAAGTACTAGGCTTACAAAGAATAAGTCCTGGGGTCGATTTTCTCGACTAAAGGCGGTGCTCCAGCATGGCTGCAGTCAAATGACTGAAACAAGTAAAAGAGAAGAATAAGACTATATTAACTTTGATAGGTTTCGGTCAGTATACGTCCAGGCCATGTCTAACTTAATAGCATCACCTGGTGAAGTCTTTTAGTCATATATGGGGTACCATGGCCCACTCTAGTAAAGAGTTATTGTTGGAGGCATATCCAGGTGTAGGAGGTTGGTCCAGGATTTTTCGAAGAAATTTGTCCAGTAAACTTTTGAATTTTATGGGATCCATTGTCTGAAATTTTGGTACAAGGCCAGTCAGTCTGGAGGAGAGTGTAAGTCAATTACATTGACCCCTGTGCATAACTGGTCTTATTTTATTGACCCTGAAAGAATGATAGGCAAAGTCAACTTCAGTGGAATTTGAACTAAGAACATAAAGAGGGATAACATGCCACTAAACATTTTTCCTGCACAGTAACAGTTCTGCCTGCTCGCCACCTTAGAATAAGACAAATATTGGGTTCAAATTTTAGCACAAGGCCAGCAAGTTTGGGGAAGGAGATAAGTTAATTACATTAATCCCTAGTATTCAACTGGTACTTAATTTATTGACCCTGAAAGGATGAAAGGCAAAATCAACCCCAGCATAATTCAGACTCAGAACACACAGACAGATGAAATGTCGCTAAGCATTTTGCCAGTGTGCTAACAATTCTGCCAGCTCACCACCTTTAGCATGAGATTAATATTTAAAACTGAACTTAGTGTTGGAAATAAGATAGAATGTAAAAATAAATACATCAGCCATTCCAGTTAAAAGCTACAGTTTCAATATAGTAAATTTTTAAGGGAAGTGAATTGGAGAATTTAGGAAAACTAGAAAATTACTTGCAGAGTTCCGAAGTCAAAATACTTATGCCAATGTAGATTATACCTAATCTACACACAAAGAGGAAGGATTTTGATACTTGAGAGCTTTTGTAAAATAACATATTTCCTACAGCCAGATGTCAAAATGTTATCATCATCATCATCATTGTTTAACATCGGCTTTCCATGCTGGAATGGGTTGGACAGTTTAACATGAAGTTGGCTAGCAGGGTGCTGTCCAGACTCCAATTGTCAGTTGTGGCATGGTTTCTATGGTTGAATGCCCTTCCTAATGCCAACTACGACACAAAGTGAGCTGGGTCCTTTTTACGTGCCACTGGCACAGGTGCATTTACACAGCACTAGTACAGGTGCACTCACACAGCACCAACATAGGTGCTTTTTATGTGTCACTAGCACCTGAAAGGATAAGCCTGTATGTGTGGAGGACAGATCTTACTTAGCATTGAGAGAAAAACTGGGCATAATAGGAATCACTTGCTCACTTAGCATTGACCAAACACCTAGTAAGCAGGAAAGCAGACAAATTATTAATCCTGTAAGGTGGGAAAAAGCTCTGTTTAATATATAGAAAAGGTATGCACAGAAATTCCATACAGTGTATGTACCTAGCAATAGCTATGGACACATAAGTGGTGCAGTGGAATCACAGGAAAAGTAACAGAGAAGTTAGTCCTTGTGTTTGGCAGATGTGCAGGAACAGCAAATATAAACACACAGGAAATTGATTTTTCTCAAATACCCAGGAAGACCCTTAGGGTGGATAGTTTCTGTTACTTAAGTGATCTAATTAGCAGTGGAGGAGGATTCTTTGAAAGCATAGTTGCTAGAATAAGAAGTGGTTGGGGAAAATTGAGAGAGTTATTACCTTTGTTGGTAACAAAGGGCCCCTCTCCGAGAATGAAAGGCAGATTGTATGATGCTTGGGCACAAACAGCTATGTTACATGATTGTAAAATGTGGGCTGTAAATACAGAGAATATGTGAAGGATTGAAAGAATTGAAGTTTGCATGCTCTGCTGGATGTGCAATGTCAGTGCACATGTACGGCAAAGTGTAAATGTATTGTGAGAAAAATTGGACATAAGGGGGAATCGGATGTAGTGTGCAAGAGAGAAGAGTACATTGGTATGGAAATGTGATGTGTCTGGATGAAGACAGCTGCATACTGAAGCGCTGATCGCTAAATGTCAATGGAATCTGTAAAAGAGGAAGTCTCAGGAAGATGTGGAATAACATAATGAAAATAACCTTCAGATGCTGAGCCTCACAGAAGAGATGACAAAGGAACAAGATGATTGGTATTTTACTGTGATTGAGAAGCCCCCATACATCTAAGTAAAAATGTGTCCCTAAAGGCATTTCATTTATGTCTATGCCCCTGCACATAACCTGTCCCTCACAAATTCTTCCTCCATAACTCTTCCTAGCACCTCTCTGACTCCACTTGTGATCATTCACTGCATTCCCCACTCCATCCCTTACTCTCCTTTCACAGTCTTACAAACTTACCTACCAACTCACCCTATCCAATCCTCTGTACCATTTCACTCATATACACTTGGTGTTAGAAAAGGCATCCAGCTGTAGAAACCATACCAAATCAGACTGGAACTTGGTGCAGCTCTCCGGCTAACCAGTTCCAGTCAAACTGCCTAACCCATGCCAACATGGAAAGCAGATGCTAAATGATGATGATGATGACAACGACGACGACGACGACGACGACGACAGCACCCTGTAACTTGAGTGTATTCTCTGACATTGTTACTTCACCATCTCTCTCCTCCTCTCTCCCTCCCTCTCTGTTCCTTAATCTTTTTCCAACTGAGGTAGCCATGCATCTCCTCTACAGCAAGATACCTGTTTCTCTGTCCCTCTATCATACTCTAACCTCTCATCAGCTGGCTTGAAGCCACATCCCTCAATACTATGCACCCACCTCCATCAAGTGTTTTTGTTTGCAAAGTGCTTGGTGACCTCAATGGAACACAGTGTAAAGTGGTTTGCATTACGAAGGACATCCGGCTGTATAAACCATGCCAAAGCAGACAATTGAGCTTGGCATAGCACAGTCGTCTGGTTTGCTAGCTCCTATAGAACTATTCAGTCTATGTCAGCATGGAAAGCAGATAATAAATGATGATGATTATGACAATATATATATGTATATTAGAGTGGCCCTTAGCAATAGGTAATTTTCCAAAAGTTAAAATTTTGCTGCTCCCATCCCCTAATCCTGTTCCAATATCCAATAAACAACATAACGGGGTGTGCAAAATCTAGTTGATTAGATCGACCCCAGTACATAACTGGTACTTAATTTATTGACCCCGAAAGGTTGAAAGGCAAAGTCGACCTCTGCGGAATTTGAACTCAGAACGTAAAGACAGACGAAATGTCGCTAAGCGTTTCTACTGGCACAAACTTAGCTGAATAGCAAGAAACTTGCTTTCCAACCACAAGGTTCTGGGTTCAGTCCCACTGCATGGTTCCTTGGGCTAGTGTCTTCTACTATAGCCTTGGGTCAACCAAAACCTTTTGAGTGGATTTGGTAGATGAAAACTGAAAGAAGCTTGCCATATAAACAGGGTGTCCACAAAGTCTGGGTACATGGAGTAAATAAAATCATAACATAAACAATTAAATATAAGAAATAATAATTTTTTAAAGTATGTGTTAATCCCCATGTGGGTACATGGAGTAAATAAAATCATAACATAAAAAACTAAATATAAGAAATAATAATTTCTTGAAGTATGTGTTAATTGTCATGTACCCAGACTTTATGGACACCCTGTATGTATATATATCTATGTCTGTGTGTTTGTATTTGTCCACTCATCATTGCTTGACAACTGGTGTTGGTGTGTGTTTATGTTCCTATAACTTAGCAGTTCAGCAAAAGAGATTGATAGAATAAGTATTAGGCTTAAAAAATAACTTCTGGGGTTAATTTGTTTGACTAAAATCCATCAAGGTGGTGCTCCAGCATGGCTCCAGTCAAATGACTGAAACAAATAAATAAATATATATATAATGCCTCTCCCAAGGTTTAATTGTATTTCTTTCAACACACGTATCCACATCAAGAATCTTGCACATGAAATACACATACGAAATATATATATATATATATAATTCTTATACAAGAATGTTGTTGATTGTGACTTTGAAGTTTCGACCAGCAAAATCATTCAGCAGTCTGACAATGGCTTAGCTGGCCAAAACTTCGAAGTCACTGTCAACAACATTCTTGTGGAAGAATAATAAATTTGTGCTCTACTAAAGTAAAGAGTACCCCATCAGATTACTGTAAAATTGTCTTTATTGTAACTGAACATAAAACACACAAATAAACATACTAAAAAGTTGCAATGTGAAAACCAAGAATCTAATTTACATAATCTTTCTTCAAAATATGAAACTGCTTGGCAAAAGTAGCTCAAGTAATACAAAAACTGTTGGAGAATTTGTGTCACTATTAACTGAAACAATCAAGAAAGTGTCCTAATCATTAGAAAAAATATCTAATACTGACGAAACTGGTCTATACTAGAAGAAAAGGCCAAAAGAAATTTTTATACCAAGAACAAAATCAATAACAAATTCAAAGCATCTAAAGATGAAATTATATTACTATTAGGTTGTAATACATTAGGTGATTGTTTCATAAGATCATTATTAATCAATAGGACTCTTCACAATATTCAATGAGAGGTTTGAATAAAAATATTCTCTTCATTAGTTGGCGAGTAAATAAAAGATCTTTGATGAGTAATGCAATATTGAAATGCTGGAATAAAAATTGATCCAAAGAAAATAATATTGACTTCAAAAATGTATTTCTAATAATGTTACATCATATCTCTGTGATTTAGAAAGCCTTAACTTTACTATTCTGTTCTTAACATTTCATACAACACTACTTATCCAAAACATAGTTGGGAATTTTAAAACCATGTAATATATTTGTATAAGGGTAGCCATAGCGAGTTGGTGTAGTTGCAGATGTGAGATGTGAGATGAATGATAGTAGATATGAGAAGTGTAAAGAGGAAGCGTGGTAGAGCTTGTTGGCACTCCGTCGCTTACGACGTCGAGGGTTCCAGTTGATCCAATCAACGGAAAAGCCTGCTCGTGAAATTAACGTGCAAGTGGCTGAGCACTCCACAGACACGTTTACCCTTAATGTAGTTCTCGGGGATATTCAGCATGACACAGTGTGACAAGGCTGACCCTTTGAATTACAGGCACAACAGAAACAGGAAGTAAGAATGAGAGAAAGTTGTGGTGGAAGAGTATAGCAGGGTGCACCACCATCCCCTGCCGGAGCCTCGTGGAGCTTTTAGGTGTTTTCACTCAATAAACACTCACAACACCCGGTCTGGAAATCGAAACTGCGATCCTATGACCACGAGTCCGCTGCCCTAACCACTGGGCCATTTCGCCTCCACTCAGAAATGTAATATATAAGCGATATTAAGTCTGAAAATGATACTGCTGCATTATTACCTCTTGGACCATGATATGCCATCAATGCTGGATTGTTTTTCAACCACTGGGCCATTGCACCTCCACTGTGGTAGAGCAGATGGGAAAATAAGTGGTGGCACATCTCTTTGCTTTTATAGCTCAGTCTATCTCACTGTTCCCTCACCATGTCACTCTTGGTCTGACTGAAACTGCACCAGCTACAGATTTGGCCCTCAGTAGGTTTCCTGTAACAACTATTAGTCATCCTCTGTGTTATACATCTCTCTCTCTCTCTCCTTTTCCTTCTTGTCAAATGCTTCAATTAGAACATCTCTTAATCTCTCACTGTTCGAAGGATACTTAAACTTTCATATCCTCCCTTTCCAGATTGGTTTGTATCTTTGAATCTTTCTATTTCTAAGTCTGAAGTCTAACCTAAATTGCATTGTACATTCTTCTTCAGGGAGGGACTTTACATTCCCAAGCATCTGCCTATCACTGTTTCTGATGAGAATGTAGCCAATCTGGCTTGTGTGTCCACCGGACTGTTAGGTGACTAAGTGACTTGTTGGTTTCCTAGAGGTTGTGTTGCAGTTCAACAATCATTTGTATGATAGAATTCTAGCAGTCTTGTTTCCTCCTCATTTCTAGCACCAAAGCTATAACTCCCATGAAATCCATTGGAGCGCTGTCCAACATGTCTGCTGAAGTTATCAGCCCCCAAAATAAGGTCATTGTTTTTCATCATTGAGGTAAACTGCAAAAGGGACTCACTGAAACTGTATGTAGAGCATATGCAGAGATTATTGCCAATCTGATATTATCCAGACTAGTCTTATCTTAACAATCCTATCATACACATTGACTACTTCAGTCAATTATCAACCCATTTCTCAGCCAAAACTATACATACACTACCCACCCCATAAGCTGCACCCAGTGCAAGCTATAGACACATAAGAGGTGCAGCAATATCAGAAGAAGGTTAATTGGGAAAATAGGTTTTACGTGTTGAAGGTGTACAGGTTCAATGAATACTAAAAGTGTACCGAAAATAAACTCCATCAAATGCCAGTGGGGTAAGCTAGAGGTAGTTGATAGTTTCCGTTATCTAGATGACCAAGTCAATAGCAGAGGTGGATGCTCCGAGAGCATAACTGCAAGAATAAGAATAGGCTGGGCAAAGTTCAGAGAGCTCTTACCTCAGAGTGAAAAGCAGACTATGATACCTGTGTGCAAACAGCTGTGCTACATGGCAGTGAAACATGGGCTGTGGCCACCAAGGACATGCATAAGCTTAAAAGCTGGAAAGAAATGAAGCTAGCATGCTTTGCTGGATGTGCAATGTCAGTGTGCATGTACAACAGAGAGTAAGCATCTTGAGAGAAAAATTGGGCATAAGAGGCATCAGATGTGGTGTGTAAGAAAGACAACTGCATCAGTATGGTCATGTGATGCATATGGATGAGGACAGTTGTGTAAAGAAGTGCCTATTTCTAACTGTGGAGGGAACCTATGGAAGAGGTAGACCCAGGAAGACACGGGGCAGGATGGTGAAGTATGACCTTCAAACGTTGGGCCTCATGGAAGCAATGACTAGTGACCGAGACCTTTGGCAATTTGCCATGCTTGAGAACACCTGTCAAGCTAAGTAAAATCGTAGTTGTGGTCCAATGCCAGTGTCGCAT
Source organism: Octopus bimaculoides (assembly GCF_001194135.2). NCBI lineage: Eukaryota > Metazoa > Mollusca > Cephalopoda > Octopoda > Octopodidae > Octopus > Octopus bimaculoides. The sequence continues at coordinate 19,478,826 of NC_068989.1, forward strand.
ACCTGGCATCTGTGCTCGTGGCACGTAAAAAGTACCTTCTGAGCTTTGGGCCTAATAGAAGAAACAGCAAATAATCAAGACCTTAGGCAATATGCCCTACTTGAGAAGAAAACCTATCAAGCCAAGTGAAACCATGGTTGTGACTGATATTGATGTCATGCAATCAGCACCTATGCCAGTGGCACATAAAAGCACCCATTACAGTCTTGGAGTGGTTGGCGTCAGAAAGGGCATACAGCTTTAGAAACCATGCCAAATCAGACTGGAATCTGGTGCAGCTCCTCAGATTACCAGTCCTGGTCAAACTGTCCAATCTATGCTAGCATGGGATAACAGACGTTAAATGATGATGATGATGATGATGATGTTTATGTATGTAAATGTGTACACACACACACACACACATGTATGTGTGTATATATATATATAAGGATAATGAGAGGGAAAAAAATATTAATTGGTTGAAATGGTCCTTTATTTTCATCATTACAATCTAAAATATAATTTCTTCAAGTTATAGTACATTGATTATTCACAGTACTGATATCCATCCTGTAGGTAGTCTAATTTATATTTTGTTGATTGCTAGAAGACTGGTGGAAAAAGGAGAGACAGAAATAGTAAGAAAGATCTACCTCTCTGGGCTGACAAGTAGATAGGGTGAAAGTTGTATTGTTGTGACAAACCATAAGTGAAAAATAGATGCTCTTTTGTTAGGTGCCAAGTGACTAAAGAAATAGAACTGATTCTGGGTTCTGTATTTATATTTTTTTCTAACTAAATTAGGTCAGGCTAGACAAAGGATTTTCTGTCTCTTATCTACCTGGACCCTATTTAATCTAAGAATGTTAACTTAAACAATAGAACTGAACTAAATGTGAAAGTTGACTCTCATGAATTTCTAGGTGCAAAATCCGAGAACAACAGGAAACAAACTGGTAAAAAAAATGTTGAATTGGTTTCATATCTTGGCTTAGAATCTAGGAAGCTATTTGTTACAGACACATGCACATACACACACAGACACACACACACACACACAAACACACACACAAATACACAGACTCTATGGTGTGGTTGGTGTTAGGAAGAGCATCCAGCTGTAAAAACCATGCCAAAAGAGACACAGAAGTATTATGTAGTCTTCTACCTGACCAGTTCGTGTCGAACTGGTCAGCTCATGCTAGCACGGAAGGAGGATGTTAAATGATGATGACAATGAGGATGATGACATGTACTTATACACACACACACACACACACACACATATATATATATACACACACATATGTATGCATATAAATATATATGTAAATATATATATATATACATAAACAGCTGGCATTTACCCTCACTACCACCACTATATACATGTGTGTGTGTATATATATATATATATATATATATATATATGTATATATGTATATATTACATATATACATACATACAAACTCACATACATATAATCACTTCATCCCCATACCTTTATGCGTGTGTATATATATATATATAAATAATACAAAATGGGGCAAGAATGCAGTTAGGTGATACAAGAAAGGGACAACAAAACATCCAAATAGACAATACAAAGAAAACAAGGACAGGTCATTCGGAGTTTTCTTTCCTCAGTCGAGATCCAGATTATCTTTGCAATTTTGGCTGGTTATTCTCAATATTGCTCCAATCTGGCCAGCCCCAAGGAAAAACTAAGCTAAAAGCATTAGGTTCCTTGGAAGAAAGCAGCGAATGTATACAAAAACAAGGACGAAAAAAAAAACGAACAG
>NC_068989.1:19481123-19482863 GCF_001194135.2 Octopus bimaculoides
AATAGACAATACAAAGAAAACAAGGACAGGTCATTCGGAGTTTTCTTTCCTCAGTCGAGATCCAGATTATCTTTGCAATTTTGGCTGGTTATTCTCAATATTGCTCCAATCTGGCCAGCCCCAAGGAAAAACTAAGCTAAAAGCATTAGGTTCCTTGGAAGAAAGCAGCGAATGTATACAAAAACAAGGACGAAAAAAAAAACGAACAGTGTTACACAAATACAATAAAAATAATAACATCATCATCATCATCATCATCGTTTAACGTCCGCTTTCCATGCTAGCATGGGTTGGACGATTTGACTGAGGACTGGTGAAACCGGATGGCAACACCAGGCTCCAGTCTGATTTGGCAGAGTTTCTACAGCTGGATGCCCTTCCTAACGCCAACCACTCAGAGAGTGTAGGACATAACATATATATATATATATATATATTTAATTAAAGGATATGTTAACCTTGTGAAGGGATAGTTGCACCCAAGGAAATACTGGTTCAATACCTAATATGTTTGGGGAATGAAAATCCCTTAAAAACAATAGGTATATATTAAGCATATAGTTTATATATCCATTTAAAAGAAGAAAATAATAATAATAATAATAATAATAATAATAACAATAATAATAATAATAATAATAATAATAATAATAATAATGATAATCATAAAGCACTGCTTGGAACCGCTCTAATACTCCGGAAGGTGCTCGAAAAATAAGAGGTGTTACCTTAGTTCACTGGTAGTGAACAGCTGACACCGTAGTACATCTCCAGCGTTAGAAGCTGTGTAAAGGCAATAAATTAAAATAATAATAATAATAATAATAATAATAGGAAGTCAAGAAAGCTCCTAACGATGCATGGATCCCATCATCCATGTGCAGACACTGAACGCCTATACATGAAGAGAGCAAATGGAGGAAGGGGACTGATAAGTGTCGAAGACTGCGTGCGTATTGAACTCGAGAGTTTACTGAGATATCTGGCCCAATGTAAGGAAACCTTGTTATATAAGGAAATTAATAATTGTTTATTATTAACAAATTAGCCATCTTCACTTCTTACAGCCATTTCAATAAATACTCAATAATTTAATTACAAATTTGTGCATTAAATTTATATTTACATGACAGGAGTTTAATTTCATCAAAGAAAAAACGAAGCTGTACCTTTGGATGTTAAACGTGGGCCTATCAGAGTCTACTGAAATGAATTGATAGGCCCACATATAACATCCACAGGTACATCATTTTCTTTCTCTGATGAAATTATACTCATGTTACATAAATGTAAATTTAATGTACAAATATGTAATTGAATTTTTGAGTATTAATTGAAACGGCTGTAAGAAGCGAAGACGACCAATTTGCTAATAATAAACATAGGCGCAGGAGTGGCTGTGTGGTAAGTAGCTTGCTTACCAACCACACGGTTCTGGGTTCAGTCCCACTGCGTGGCACTTTGGGCAAGTTTCTTCTACTATAGCCTCAGACCGACCAAAGCCTTGTGAGTGGATTTGGTAGACGGAAACTGAAAGAAGCTCGTCGTATATATGTATATGTATATGTATATATATATATATATATATATATATGAGTGTGTGTTTGTCCGCCCAGCATCGCTTGACAGCCGATGCTGGTGTATTTATGTCCCCGTAACTTAGCGGTTCAACAAAAAGAGACCGATAGAATAAGTACTAGGCTTACAAAGAATAAGTCCTGGGGTCGATTTGCTCTACTA
>NC_068989.1:19483269-19484851 GCF_001194135.2 Octopus bimaculoides
TTATGCGTCAAGTGCTTTACCATTAAGCTAAACTGCCTGAATGACAAATTCTTCTACAAATTTAGGATATATAAATCTAGCTTTATGAGACGCTATCGTATGTTATATATCCTAAATTTGCAGAAGAATTTGTTATTCGGGCAGTTTAGCTTAATGGTAAAGCACTTGACATGTAATCACAGGGATGTGAGTTTGTGTCTCATAGCTGGCTGCTGAGAGAATTTTCCTGCAAAATATGGATAGTTTATGCTGTTAATGCTATATTATTAATATTATCCTGTGTTTGAGAATAGAATTATTTCCTTATCTATATCTTTCAATATATATGTATGTATTCATATATATGTAATATATGTGTGTATACACACACACACACACACACACACACACACACACACATGAACACACACACAGTGAGAGACAGAGATGCATACATACAAACATGATGGCTGCAAACTTGTGTTTGAGTATTGCCATCACCTGATCAAAAGTCCCACACATGCAAAGGCTACAACTAGCCATTTTTATGATAGGTGTTACCTTTTGTCAAGTGATGTCTGTGCATGATGATTTTTTTTACTGTGGGGAAGGGATTTGCACACATCTGCTTGCACTCTCTGAACATGGACAACATAAACTCAAAAAAAAGAACTAGTCTACATCATGAAATATTTTCAGTGTCACTGGTTTCTCAGAGTTTTCCTCATCAAGAGAGATGTTGTGACAATAGAGGGGCCTCTCACTACCAGTGGGCCAACCACATGCCTGGACATCACCCCAGGTATTTCCACATCCCGGCGTCTACATACATGCATACTTACACATGTACACATATTGTTGGATGGCCATTGACTGCTCCTGAGCTCTTCCGCCCTTTGACATACATACATACATACATACATACATACATACATTCATACATACATAATGTGCGTGTGTTTGTAACTATATTAATGTTTACTTATGTTTATTATTACGTTTATGCCTTGTGATAGATGTTCTGATTCAAATTTTACGATGGTCTGTCTTCCTGACGCCGAAAAAATAAGTAAATAAAGACTTGTCAGTTGCTGACATACAGCTCTCTCTCACTCTTTTCATCTGTGACTCCTTGGAAGTTAATTGTGAGAGTGAGTGAGTGTGTATATGGTAATGTTTCTGTGTTTACTTTCTCCTACTTAGGTACCTAGAAAACATGAAGGAAAGGCATAGTGCCTGCTGACGTGTGTAAATACATCTATGTATATATACACGTATCAACCACCTCCAACGATACCAAGTCATACTCGATTTTCGTTTGTTACTGACGGCTGTATACATCGAAATGACGGCATACAAATTAATCGCCCTTTAAAAATTGTTCAGTTGAAAACTGTCAGTATTGCACTAGTTTGCAATTCGACGGCAACATTTCTGAAATGAATGTTAACTAAATTTTTGTTTAATATTAAAATGATTTTCTTTTATTTGAAAATGCATAAGGTTTCTTTTTTTTTAATTTTTTTATTTTTAAAGTGTTTGTTTTGTTTATTCCTTGAGTATATTACCTTGTGACCAACTATCTATTAGTTATCTAGCACAC
>NC_068989.1:19487618-19492999 GCF_001194135.2 Octopus bimaculoides
AATCTATTGAATATGTATACAATTTAGATGATTCACACGCTTACTGAAAACGGTGAGCTGACAGAATCGTTACTGCGTAGGACCAAATGTTTAACGGCATTTCTACCGGGTTTTTACGTTCTTAGTTCAAATTCCGCCGAGGTCGACTTTGTTTTTTCATCCTTCCGGGGTCGATAAATTTATTATTATTTTTATTATTATTATTATTATTATTATTATTATTATTATTATTATATGTCTATATCAAATATTTACAAAATTTCTCAAGTCTCCCAATCGGAAGGGAGTAAGGAACCTAGAATTTGCTTGCAAGACTATAAAAGTTTAAAACAAGGAAAGCAATGTTAAAACAGTTCGGAGTAAAATTCTGACAAATCGCGTCGAGAATGCTTAATGCTGTAAACCGTATGGATAAAACGAACCAACGAGGAAGGGGGCCCTCTACGTGGTTGCTTGATGTGCTAGAAATAGGAGCTAATATTCCTCAAATCACATCTACAGGCTTAAAAAGAGACATGTTGGATGACAGGTTCCTGAATTCCAGGTACAAAGAAAAAGACAGGATGGCCATAGATGGAATACTTTTGAACAGAGATTTGCGCGATCGGGGTTGATCAAGTGTTAAAAAGAATAACTAGGACTTAAGAATGTAAAGCACATAAAGAGAATACAACAGTCTCTATGCTGCATCTCGTCTTGCTAGAAACAGCAACTAATTCTCCCAAACGTCATTAACAGAGGACACATAGGACAAAGTCTAAATATACAAAAAGACGAGATTTAACAGGTGGAAAGATTTTCATTATTGTTCTGCTCGATCAAGTTGACCTAGGGCTAAACAAGTATAGAACCTTTACACTGAATAATTCATAATTATAGATCTATGTTAAGAGACAATAAATATTTAAAAGAGGTTTCATTAATAAATATGATCGGAATAAAAGTATAATTGAGGATTACTGCCCTTTATTTTTCGCTTTCTTCAGTATAATAATGCATTGTGCATATTACATTCAGTAGCTGCTGTTTGTAACAAGTTAGTTTTTAATTGAGCAGACTTAATGTCAAAGGTATTCGAGTCGTGACACTTTACGTCTTTTTTTTTAAAGACGATATTGTATTTTAAGGGAGATTTCCCTGCTATGTCTAGCAGGTCGAATGCCTACATAATCTCTCTCACATCTAGTGCTACATCTAAGTATCAAAAAAAAAAAAAATGTCGCTTCTATCACAAATCGAAACTGCCATCGCACATTTTCGTTTGCTTGAAAATTACGTGTAAAGTGACGACACTCGTAATTCTTGCCTGTTTTCCCCTTTATTTACAAACCACAAAAATTATGTGTATTTATATTACTGGAACACCGATACGACAGAAACGCACACAAAAAGGGAGAAAATGCTTCATAATATAGAAAATAATTATAAATGGTGTACGTATGTAAGTGGTATAAAAGATGAGAAGTCGAGCTCAGTCGGCGAAATATGTAGTATTTATGCACCGAAATTATAACGGTAAAAATATTTATTCGTTCAGGCACGAGGCGTAAAGGTAGCTTCGTTCGAGTACAACAAATAAAGAACAATAAATGGAATTTGTAAAATTCCTACAAAACTTGGGGGTAGTAGAGGTGCGTTCAATAAAACCGTTTTACTGGCTACTCTACTGCTGTTTCATATAGATTTATACGCGTAGGTTGCTGCTGTTTCAAATGTGTTGTTACGTTTAAGTAGATGCTGCAGCGTTTTGTTTATTTTTCATTCGGGGCTTACGTTTATACAAGCAGAGATTTTATTAAATAAAAATATTTAGCCATCTAATGGGTGATTATTTATACTTTTGTAAAAGAATAAAAAAGAAGTAAAATCAAAACTAAAAACTATTAGAACATAAACTTTCGTTTATTTTAGGTACAAATTTCTCATATTCTTTTCTTCTCTCACTCTCTCGTAATAATAATATTGATTTTCTGCTTAGGCCGCAAAGTTTCAGGGAAACGAAAAGCTATGGTGCTTATAATTATTCACAAGTGCATTAGCGAAGCGAAATGAAATGGTCCCGACTGTAATTCGCAGCCATGTTGTAGTTTCATGTCGCCAGTCGATAAGCTCGTTCCAGCGAGAAGGTTATAGCATGGTTCCTGTTTATTGTTCGTTTTGAAAGACAACTGGGATCAAAATTCACTTCGTTTTTTGGGAAGAAGGAGAGACGGGGTGACACTAATCATATTGATGAGATTATTTTCTTCCTTTTTTCTTATATATATAACTTAATTAAAGATAATAATAAAAACTAGGGGTGAGTGGAGTGGTTTTGAAACTGAGTATCAGATGCACGACCTCATCAGTCAGGAAAGATCTGAAAAGTCTTGACTCTTTTCTATGGCGAAAAAAAAAAAATAATAAAAGCTCATAAAAATCAGAGATCAACAATGTATATAGTAGGGAACCAACATTTATAATTTAATTCCTTGAAGCAAATGAATATGTATTAAAATAATAGAGTATGGTTCATTAAATCAATCATATACTCACCAACCTTTATAAAACGTCATCGTGCTTATTATTAATATTTAAAAAATTTATTGATGAGTATTCATAAATTTATCGCATTCATAGATTTATTTAAAATGCATTGATTAATTAATTTAAACTTCACTTATATACTACATAAAATAACTAAATTGCTGTTGATTCATTGAGAAGTTCCAAATTGCAGCAATGCCAAGAAATCTGAATCAAAAATCAATAACTTAACAGTATTCTATCAAAATATTAAGTTAGCATAAAGATAGGTATCGAGCTTGGTTTTGTTTTAGAACAAAAATCATCAAATTGGTAATTATAAATAAATGAAACGTGTGCAGTAAATCAATTACTGACATGTGTTTCAAGATATTGGTATAATGCATTTGTCTTATGCCGCTATACTAAGAAATTATTAAAAAAAAAAAAAACCAATAAACCAGATTTAGCATTTATTAGAGAAATGGAAAACGGAAAAAATATAAATTCGAACATGAGAAAAACAAGAAAGGTGAATAAATATAATATAAACGTGATATTTATGGCGTAGTTAATCATCAGTGCTGAGCATTCAAAGAGTTATGTGCCCTTGTCTGAAATTAGTTCCGCCATCCTGTCTTTCTTCGACAAAGCAGAACACTAAACAGTTATGATGATAATCGTTACTGAAGAGCTTCAGAAATAGTCACATTTAATCAAAACACATCTTAATCATTTGTATGTAACTTTTATGAATATTTGTTAGTTTGTTGAAGTTACACTTTGTATGTGTTATATCATCAGTTTCACCGAAAGAAAGAAGAAACGAGCAGTTTTTCATTTACGAGAAGAAAGTAAACTGAGCTGGAATCAACGTAATTTTTACAAATTTTATTTAGTTTATTTTACTTGCTAGTTATAAATTTGTTATCCACTAACTTACTATTATTTTTGGACAGTGTTTATTTTCTTCTTTTTGTTTATACTTTAGGGTTACGCCACTCCAAAGAGTTATGTTCTCTTGTCATCTCCGTTTCTTTGTAGATACGTCGCAACGCAGCGCGCGAAAATAGCATCTGAGACCTACGTGCATTAGCTGCTTGACTGTCTTTTCTTTCTCTTTTCATTTATTTTTAATGAAAAAAAAACCCCTACCTAAAAGATCTTAACAATATATCGAAACAAATAACGAACTAACATTAATCGTATATGATTACCAAAACAAAAGAAAATAGCATGTAAAAGCAAAAAGAACGATCCCACCAAGTGCTGAATATTCCATCCGCTGAACAACACTTTAGTTTACTTTCCTTTTTGTTCCTTTCCCCACATATATTTTTTCTCTCTTTCATAATATTGGCTGAATCTAAAGCGGGCTAAAATCTATAAAGCGTGCTAAATTTATAAAGCGGTAAGTATGCTGTTTATAGAATCTTCATATTTATTCTAAAACTACTTGGTATATTTTGATATCGACTCTTCTTTTTCTCAGTATTGTTTTTAATCCTCTGTCACTCCTGATTTTGTTTGCTTTGTGTACGTGTGTTCTGCCGAACACACGTACACATTGCATTCCGCCTATGTGACTTAAGTTTTATTAACTGCTTCATACAGACTGAGGAATCGGTTTAGAGCTAAAACGCCAGAAATTGCAATTTTATTTTCGTCTCCCTGTAATTTCTTTGCCTTCATCATGCAAAGAAAGCCGTCAAGTTGTAACCTCATTTGTCTCCCCGAAAATACACACGTGTGTACCAAGGCTTTATTAAACCGCCAACTGTTTTAACTCAAAACGTGCTCGACTCTGTGAGCATATATATATATATATATGGTGTGTGTGTTAGGGAAATAAATTATTTTATGGATAATTTTTTTAAGGTTTGAGATATAGTAGAACTAGTAATTATACGGTAGGTCACTCAAAAGTGTTTTATCTTCACTATATGATATATATTACCATGTCAGATTCTCGTATTTATATCAATTACTTTTTTTGTTGTAGATATGGGTGTATATCTATCTTTTTATACACATACATGTTTTGAATGAAAATTGCAAGATAACCAAATGTTTTGTAAATTTGTTGGTTTAACACACATAACGCGGGTATAAATGCTTGTTTATTATTTTATGCGTAAAAATTAAGAAACTACTAAACAAATATGTGGTGAGAGCAGTGTTGTCTGTTATTCACCTTGATACCTACATGAAACCATGGTATGGATTTAAATATGTATCTCTCTCTCTCTCTCTCTATATATATATATATATATATATATATATTGTATGTATATATATATGATTGCATGTCTGTATATATGCATGTATGTATATATATGCATGTGTGTGTGTGTATATATATATCTATATATATATATTAAATTATGGGATGACCCAGGAAGTTATACTAATTTCTTGTTATCAAAACTGACTCGTAAGTGTATTGTGGTCTTTGCAATGCACAATTCATAAACATTAATTTTTTAATTTTATATTTTCTTAGATGTTTCGGAGACTTACTCTTCAAAAATGTCAAGAAATTTCGGTTCATGCCCCCCCCCCCGCCTTCAACGTTTTAATATGTCGTTTGAAACAAAAGTAGGGGTAGGATGATAGGATAGTATCCCATATTAAAGAAAAAAAGATGAGACTTTGATGCGTATGTTTAGGACTGAAAAGCGTTTGAAACTTAATAATCAAAACATATTCATTCGACACGCATTTTCTTTATTTTGCGAGCATACTCACTCACACATAGACAACTGAATTTACAAACGAGGAGAATTGTTAATATAAGTTTTTAGTCAAATCACACACGCATACGAGACAACAAGGAAACATTTAAGCTAGAAATAGCAGCAAAATCTCGATCAAAT
>NC_068989.1:19493125-19505237 GCF_001194135.2 Octopus bimaculoides
AGAGCTGAAATTTAAAAATTAGACGGTATGGTACTGTGGTGCGATAAGAAAATGTAGGTGATGCTTTAGGGCACGGCCTCTTCTTATTTGTTTCCCGTTAAAGAATTACCGACAGCTCGGCTTGACACAGTGTAAATTCCCTTTAGTTTTGACCAAGTCGGTTTCTTGCAAACAAAACGGAACATTACCGTTATTTTGGGGTTGTGTGAGAGATTTTTTAGTGCTTTGTGTACATAGAAGAAATGAGATCAATGACATGTAAATGTGTATGTATTTACGAGCATGTGTATATTGCAGTTGATGGTGTCTTGTGGTTTCTCATACCACGAAAATGTAATCAAAGCTGTTAGATAAAATCAAATGGAATATTATTTTTAAAGCTGGGTCTACATTAGTAGGTACTCGGGAGTTTTTTCGGGTTTTAAAATAAACGGTATTTGTGGGTTTATAACGCGCGCGTGCGCGCACACATATTGACTTAGAAGTTTCGCTAGTGTTTGGCTTCGTCGAGCTAACGAAGCCAACTGCTGGCGAAACTTCGAAGACAAAACTATTACAGATATTTGACTGTATACACTTGCGATAAATCCTTTCTTTGGTTATAATGTTCGATTTTTATAATAGTATATATATAAAAAAATATCCAGATGAGAAATAGTAAGCAAGTGTATACACGTAATAATTTCGGGAAAGCGGTGCAGGTATAAACCTGCAATATTGGGGACCGTAAAGGGGGTGGGGAAATCCACTTTGTTTTCCTGTAGCTATTCCTCAACAGTATTGTTGAAAATAAGGCATTTGTTGTTTGCTACACGCCCCACCACCCAGTTCATTTCGAAAAGTAAACAAAAATATTTGAAAGTTTTCAGAAGAGGAATTTATGAATGGAGTTATCCGTTCCATTACTATCGATAATATTCAAAAATGATTCAAAATCTCTAATGCTTTGAACATTAATAACCATTAAAAGCTAAATAGCCATAAAACAGTTAAAGGGAAAAAAAGAGGAAAAAAATCAATTATCTTTATTTTTCAAGGCGGAACCCTAATATGGCTGCAGTCTAATGATTGAAATGAGTAAAAAAGATGAAAATTATTGGGATATTGAAATGATTTACCTATTTCGATGCATTTACTTACATGAGGGCCTGGTTTTATTTTTGTACATTTCCTATTGATACTTAATTATTGTGCCACTTTCATCAAAGAATACCCTAGACATGTGCATCTACACACACACACACACACACACACACATGTATATATGCACGAAGAGGCAACAATGCAGAGTTTGATAGTGCTCTTTAGTGTTGCTGATGGCAAGGCAATCTCTAGAGTGCTGGTGTCACAAAAAATTGCATCCAGTGCATTCTAAAGGAGTTGCTTTTAGAAGGGTATCTATTCGTAGAAACCATGCTAAAAATGACCATTGTGTTTTTTGTAAAAGATTTTTGAAAGACTATGGCATAAACTGGAAACATCTTTTCATATTGAGCGTAAATGTTTTTGTTGAGCAATGAAACAGCTTGCACACAATACAAAAACCTCTTTCCAAAAGATTTGTGTCAGTCTATTTTTCAAATTTTTTTTAATCCTTATGCATTCAGATTATTCTGTTAACTGTAATCCTTTGACTGTATTTTCAACAATGATGTTGAGACGTAGCTACAGGAAAACAAAGTTATTTTGAATTAATCTTGCATTATCTTGAAGCTTTGATTTTTTTTGATGATCTGATTGTTTATTTTTAGAATGATATTGTTGGGTAGGTTTGAGAGGCCAGATCTGGCCAATCTGAACATAAAACAAGTAGAATATTTGGGCTGGATATGACTAGTATAAATGCTAAAGGGTTAAATACTTAACGTTTAAAAGAAAAATCTTCCTTTAAATATTGTGACTGCATCAAGTATATTTGCAAAAATGTTTTATATATATATATATACATACACACACACACACACACACACACATCTATATATATACTAGCAGCTTAGCCCAGTTTCACCCTGTTGGTTTGGATGATGTGGCTGTAAAACCTGTTCTGTGTAAGCATCCAACTTGTTTGGGCACACTTATACTAAAAAACAATTTTAGAATGACTTTTCTGTCAAAACGCTAAAAATAACTAACCAACAAAAAAAAAAAAAAACCAATCATGATTCAACCAAATCAAAAAATAAACCCGAATACTAAGTGAACAAAGATAAACAATCTCATTTCTATTCTGTGCGCGCACGCACACACACACATTCACATACTCCACCTTTTACATACACATATATTCACACAGAGTTGAAACGCTGTTTGATTTATTTTTTTTCAGCATACAATTTTCAAAATCCCACTACCAAGTATGACATCACCCCTTCCTTCCTCATTCATCTATCACCCCTTCCTTTCTTATTCATAATCACAAAAGTATTATTATAGTAGATTATCTCGGTAACCATAGGAGCTATAAAAAAATACAAAACCCAGTATCACCACCGGATCATTCTACACATCTGTGTAATTTTTCATGCAATTCCACCCTGCTGTTTGACCGTGAATCCCAAGACAAGAAAGAATCGCCCATGTCAAATTTATATGTATACTCTTACTCTTTTACTCGTTTCAGTCATTTGACTGTGGCCATGCTGGAGCACCGCCTTTAGTCGAGCAAATCGACCCCAGGACTTATTTTTTGTAAGCCTGGTACTTATTCTATCGGTCTCTATTGCCGAACCGCTAAGTTACGGGGACGTTAACACACCAGCATCGGTTGTCAAGCGATGTTGGGGGGACAAACACAGACACACAAACATATACACACACACATACATACATATATAAATATATATATATATATATATATATATATATATATATATATATATATACATACGACGGCCTTCTTTCAGTTTCCGTCTACCAAATCCACTCACAAGGCTTTGGTCGGCCCGAGGCTATAGTAGAAGACACTTGCCCAAGGTGCCACGCAGTGGGACTGAACCTGGAGCCATGTGGTTGGTAAGCAAGCTACTTATCACACAGCCACTCCTATATAATATATATAATTGTCCATGTTAGTCTTTCCATGCTGGCATATATTGTATAGATGAGCGAGCAGAGGTACTGACTAAATAGATTGATAATTGAGGACCGTGTCTTGCTTCTCTGTCTCATTTTTAATGTTTTCTACAGTTGAATGCTTGAATACCCTTCCTATTGCCAGCAGCTTTAGAGGAGTATACTACTTGCATGTTACTGCTGAACAAACATAAGAGTTGTTAAGCCTCTTACCTCATAAAAATAGTGTCCTCTTTATCATTTATAGTCTCTGTTTGTTTACCAGTAATAGAATATTCTCATCCCTGATAGGTTTAAGAAAGAACCACCTGACTGGCCTTCGTGCTGGGAGCACGTAAAAGCACCCACTACACTCTCGGAGTGTTTGGTGTTAGGAAGGGCATCCAGCTGTAGAAACTCTGCCAAATCAGATTGGAGCCTGGTGTAGCCATCTGGTTCACCAGTCCTCAGTCAAATCATCCAACCCATGCTAGCATGGAAGGCGGACGTTAAACGATGATGATGGGGGGGGGGGGGACTAAAACAAATAAGTGCTAAAAGGGTACTGCATGTTTGATGGTTGTGGGGTAAGGAGATTGGAAATGGCATGTGTGGAGTAATGGGAAAAGAGTAAATGCTGAGGTAGAAAATGTGAAGAGAGTGGTGGATATCAAAATGAATGATAGAACTGGGTGTATTAGAGAAGAAGGATGACAGTGAGTGATACGGTAGGAAGTATTGGAAGGAAAGAAAGTGATGGTTACTCTTTTACTTGTTTCAGCTATTTGACTGCAGCCATGCTGGAGCACCACCTTTAGTCGAGCAAATCGACCCCAGGACTTATTCTTTGTAAGCCTAGTACTTATTCTATCGGTCTCTTTTGCCGAACCGCTAAGTTACAGGGACGCAAACACACCAGCATCGGTTGTTAAGCGATGTTGGGGGACAAACACTGACACACAAACACATATATATACATATACATATATACGACGGGCTTCTTTCAGTTTCCGTCTTCCAAATCCACTCACAAGGCTTTGGTCGGCCCGAGGCTATAGTAGAAGACACTTGCCCAAGGTGCCACACAGTGGGACTGAACCCAGAACCATATGGTTGGTAAGCAAGCTACTTACCACACAGCCACTCCTAGCTAAAAAAATTTTTTTAAATTTTTAGTTAATGTGCAATCTCATCTGACAGGTATGAAGATAGGAGAAATACAAGATACTAGGAATACAAATTGATAGTAGAGTGACAGGTTCAGGGCATTTAGTGTACACTTTATATTGGTATGTATATGTGTATATATGAACGAGCATGTATAAATGTATCTGTGTGTACATATATATATATAAGTATATGTGCGTGTAAAAAGCATCCAGTCTACACTGTAAAGTGGTTGGCGTTTGGAAGGGCATCCAGCTGTAAAAACCATTCCAAAACTGACTTTGCCTGTGCTGGTGCCATGTAAAAAGCATTCAGTTCACTCTGTGAGGTAGTTGGTGTTAGGAAGGACATCCAGCCGTAAAAACCATGCCAAAAAGGACACTGAAATCTGGTGCAGTCTTATACCTAGCCAGCTCCTGTTAAACTGTCCAACACATGCCAGCATGGAAAGCAGATGTTAAATGAGGATGATATATTGTTTATGTACTTGTTTTCAAGTTTCTTAATGCAAACTTGTGAGTTGAAACAGATGTTCCTTGGGAGGGTCATTATGCCTATAATAAACACACACACAGATCTATTTCATTCCTTTATTATTTGTCAATTGGTTAACTGTTTAGCCAGTTAACTAATTAGTTCTTTGATTAATTATTTAGTTAATCAATCAGTTATGTTTGCCGAAGTCCTTTCATTGGCATTTGCAATCTCATTAGTAACATGATCTCTCTACTCCAGGTCAGCTTCAGGGTTGTCTATCTTTTAGTTTTTAGGTTCTGTATTTATGTAGTTGTATGGATGTGAGAGGGTGTGCATATATGAACATGTACTGATGTGCATTTGAATGGCATAGTTCATTCTGGGAATAAATGTGTTAGATGTATGTGTGCATTGGCGTATGTATATGGTGTGGAATTTGTGAAAAGTGTGGATGGTAAAACATTTCTGTATATCTTTATTTTATTCATTAGTGCTTTTGTCTGTTTGATTGGTGCGTATATCATCCAACTGTGTTACTTTTATTTGGGATGGTACAACAACTGCATATTATTGGGGAAACTGCCAGGAGTATATCAGGGAGAATGGAAGTACATTAAAACAAATATTGTGATAAGAAACCTAAATATGATGGCATACTGAATAGCATAAGCATAAAGATCTTAACAATAGATATATGAAATTATGCTAATAAATTAATGGAAACCATCACTTAATAATATAAGAAAAAAACTTAAAATGTAGAGACCATACCATCACTACCTATAAACATATGTGTATATTTATATGTATATGTGTGCATATGTATGTGTATAGGTTTGTGTTTCTGCATATGTGTGTATATGAATATATATGCATATATTTGTATGTCCATGTGTATATGTAAATGTATATATATGTATGTAAATCTATCTACTTATGATATATGTACACAACCCCTAATAGAGTTATTAGAAGGGAGATAATTATTTTGCTAATTTGAAATTGTAATTAAGGAATAATAAGGAAAAGGTACATAGAATTCAGATATTTAATTTCTTGTGTTTACTTAATACAAAGTTTAAAAAAATTTTAATCATTGTTAATCATGTATTGAACTATTTCATTCTTCAGAAATTCTCAGTATGACATAACCTGTGACTTATTAATGAAATATTTTATGAAGTGAGACATTTCACAAATGGTTGAAATAATTACAGTCTAGAGGAATTACATAGAATGTTTTATTTTTCTTCTTACAATATAAGTGAAATAGAAAGTTCTTAGGGGAATTATTTTTTTCTTGGCCTTATTTTGAAGAGTGTGGCTGTGTCATACTGGAGAATAACACCTTTTCTGTTTACCAAAGCTACCCATGTTTGACATAATTTTTCATTTACACAATCAAGTTGTTGGCAAGAGACATCTACATTGATGGTTCTTCCATGTTCCTGTAGCATGGATTTCTGGTTTTGGTGTTGGCACTGGCCTCTTGTTATATGATAACCATTGTCTTTTTTGTTTTTTGTTGTGATGCAAAACCCATTTTTCATCACTTGTAACAACACGCTGCAAAAATGACAGGTTGTTATTCCTGGTTAGAACACTGTTGCAGATGGAATGTTGTGTTCAGTTCTCAAGCATAAGCTCATGTGGAACCCAAATTCCCTCTTTGCATATTTTCCTAATTTGCTCAAGGTGTTTGAGTTGAATACAACACATAAAATCGTTGTGTCAAACCTCTGGCACTTTGACTTGGATCTGACACAAAAGTTTCATTCAGAAGTTCATCATTCAGAGTGGATTATCTTCCATTAGCAAGGCTTGTCAGATATGTCACAGTCACCATCTTTAAACGTTTTAAACCATGGCTGACATGTACAAGCTTTCATTACATCCAGATACACTTCACAAATGTTTCCCATTGCTTCTGTAGTGGTAGTTTTCTTTCAAAACTCATGTAGTTAGCAATGGCAAATATGCTGTTTTATAAAGTTCTTATCCTCCATGGGGTTTATTACTGAAATAAATGAATAACACACTGTCAGATAGAAGAGATGATATACTATTTCTAGACAGTTCCTACCCATTCAACCATGGCTCTGGTGTGATTGGTTGGTTTATATTTCAAAGTGGTGAAAAAACGCAATTACTTTCTGAACATGCTAATATTTTGGAATATGTAGTTTTTTTTTTTTTCAAAATAATTTGATTACAATAATCTGTTTCACAATGCACTTTGTTTTTGTTTCTTTTATCCACGTTTAAGTGGCAATAAACATTACTTTTTAGTATAAATACTGCTTCCATCTCTAATAGAGATTTTCTTAATAGACTAGTTTGGTTGTTGCAAAACCAGTGACTGTGTGACACTGTTTTTTCTATATATTGCAAGCTGGATTAGACAACTGCACTGTCTATCAGATGAATATCCATCACTGAATATGATCTAACAAGATCAAAATCACATGATCTGGTGGTCTCTCTGCTTGCAATATATATCGAGTGCGAAGCACACTGACTGGCTAGCTGGAGGAAGCATCCTTCTGGGGTAAAATAGCAGAATTGTCTGCTCTTACAGAACACCCACGTTCAAGTGGTGATAAGTGGTGATAAACATTTCTTCTCAGCATAAATACTGCTTCCATCTCTAATAGAGATTTTCTTAGTAAACTAGTTTTCTAGTTATAATAATATACTTTTGGAATTAATTGATTGCACTGTAAAAGGAAAACCGCATTTTCTAATTTTTCCACATCTCTTGACTCATGTGGAATATTTTAAACCTCTTTCTCTCTCTCTCTCCTCTCTCTCTCTCTTTCCTCTCTCTCTCTCTTTCCTCTCTCTCTCTCTTTCCTCTCTCTCTCTTTCCTCTCTCTCTCTTTCCTCTCTCTTTTCTCTCTCTCTCTCTCTCCTCTCTCTCTCTCTCTTCCCCCCCCTCTTTCTCATATATAAACAATCACACAACAGGCTTCCACACAGCTTTCGTCTACCAAATTCATTTACCAGGCATTGGTCAGTCTCAGGCAATGGTAGTAGACACTTGGCCAACGTGCTCATTTGAACCTTGCTAACCTCAAGTGTAGTTAATAAACCACCTTATTGATATTACCAGCTTATAGATTGGGAAATAAATTTAATATCCTGGTCAGGAACCCTGAATAAGTGATTTTTACAAGATTTTTTTTGTATGGTTCTTATTAAAATATCTTCGCTTAACTGATGCAATGCCCTACTACTTTGTGAATTTCATACCATGTGTGTGTATGTATACACCCACACATACACAAGCACAGGTGTGGTTGAGAACCGCACTTCCTAACCAGGTGTCTTGGGTTCAGACCCACTGCGTAGTACCTGGGGCAAGTGTCTTCTACTATAGTGTTGCACTGATCAAAGTGTTGTACATAGATTTGGTAGAAGGAAACTGAAAGAAACTTGTTGCATGTGTGTGTGTGTGCTATATCATCATCATCATCATCGTTTAATGTCCGCTTTCCATGCTGGCATGGGTTAGACAGTTTGACTGAGGACTGGTGAGCCAGAGGCTGCACCAGGCTCAATCTGATCTGGCAAAGTTTCTATAGCTGGATGCCCTTCCTAACACCAACCACTCCGAGAGTGTAGTGGGTGCTTTTACATGACACCAGAATGAGGGCTAGTCAGACGGTTCTGGCAATGACCACACTCAAAAGGTGTTTTTTTACGTGCTACCTGCACGGGATCGAGTCCGGCGGCACTGGCAATGATTATGCTCGAATGTTGTTTTTCACGTGCCACCAGCACATGTGCCAGTAGGGCGACTCTGGCAATGATCCCGCTTGAATGGTGCTTTTCACATGCCACTGGCATGGGAGCCAATCCGTGACCCTGGCAATGATCACGCTTGGATGTCCTTTTAATGTTTCACTGGCACAAGTGCCAATCAGGTGGTACTATCATTGGCCACATCAGCCATTTTGATTTCACTTGCCTCAATAGGTCTTCGCAAGCAAAGTTTATTGTCCAATGAATGATGGGTATTCATAAAGTGGGCTGGTTCCACCCACTGGCATAGGCCATGGTCTCACTTGGCTTGTCGGGTCTTCTCAAGCACAGCATATCTCCAAAAGTCTTGGTCACTAGTCATTGCCTCGGTAAGGCTCAATGTTTGAAGGTCGTGCTTCACCACCTCATCCCAAGTTTTCCTGGGCCTACCTCTTCCACAAGTTCCCTCAACAGCTAGGGTGTGGCGTTTTTTCACACAGCTGTCTTCATTTCATTCATTTGCAATACATGACCATACCAGCGCAGTCATCTCTCTTGCACACCACATCTAATGCTTCTTAAATCCAACTTTTCTCTCAGGGCACTTACACTCTGTTGTGTATGCACACTGACATTACACATCCAGCAGAGCATACTGGCTTCATTCCTTGCACGCTTATGCATGTCCTCAGCAGTCACAGCCCATGTTTCACTGCCATGTAGCATGGCTGTTCGTACATGTGTGTCATATACTCTGCTTTTTACTCTGAGTGAGAGACCCTTTGTCACCAGCAGAGGTAGGAGCTCTCTGAACTTAACTTTGCCGAGGCTGTTCTTGTTCTAGCGGCTACACTTTCAGAGCATCCACCCCTGCTACTGAGTTGGTCCCCTAGGTAACGAAAGCTATCAACTACTTCTAGTTTTTCTCCCTGCAATGTGACAGAAGCTGTTCTCTGTACATTTTCAGTGTTTATAGCACCTGCGCATTTGCCACATACAAAAACTATATTCCCTTTGATATTGCTGCATCTCTTATGTGTCCATAGCTTACACTGGGTACATATTATGGAGTTTCTACCTATGCCTTTTCTACAGATCGAGCAGGGCCATCTACCTGAAGGGATTTGTGGTTTGTCTGCCTTATTAAGACTTTGGTTTTAGCTAGGTTGACTCTAAGGCCCTTTGATTCTAATCTTTGCTTCCTCACCTGAAACTTTTCCTCTAGTTCTGATAGTGACTCACCAATTAGAGCAATGTCATCAGCATAAAGAAGCTCCCAGGGGCATCCTGTTTTGAATTCCTGTGTTATTGCCTGGAGGACTATAATGATTAAGAGGGGGCTGAGGACTGATCCTTGGTGGACCTCTACCCTACGTGGAATTCTTCACTGTACTCGTTGCCAACCCTCACCTTATTGACAGCATCCTTGTACATGGCTTGCACAGCTCTCACTAACCATTCACGTATCCCTAGTTTCCTCATTGACCACCAGACAAGGGATCGGGGGACCCTGTCAAAGGCTTTCTCCATGTCAATGAAAGCCAGGTACAGAGGTTTATCTTTGGCTAGGTATTTCTCTTGCAGCTGTCTTACCAGAAATATAGCATCAGTGGGGCTTTTCCCTGGCACGAACCCAAACTGCGTCTCATCTAGACTGACTCTCTCCCTAATTAGTTGGGCTATGACCCTCTCTATGACCTTCATTATCTGATCCAACAACTTGATACCTCTAATTATTTGTATCTAATGCATGACCCTTACCTTTGTAGCAGTTGACTATGGTGCTGCTACACCAGTCATTGGGTATGACTCCTTCATGTATCACCTGGTTAACTATACGGATGACTAGGCTACAGCCGACACTGCCAGATATGTTGAGCATCTCTGCGGTGATTTTTGATGGGCTGGGGGCTTTATATATATATATGTAAATAAATAGAAAGGTTTAATAGTCTAAGACATACAAAGACACACATACCTTCTGTTTACAAGAGTGTACAGTTACACACCAATCCACGTATACATAGTTTAATAATGTATTGTTTATATCCAACAGTGTGTGAACATGCATGTACATATAGTATATCTGAAATGCCCATCATTGTATGAAAGTGTTCTTTATATTGTACATCAGTTTGGTTTTCTACATTTAGCTGCAAATTTGGAAGATCAAACAGTGGTATGTGTCTATATTTTAACTGAAGGCTTTTGATTTAAGGATGAATATGTCTTTAAAACAAAATTTCGTTAGCGGCTCCCAAAATTTGATTTTTGTCATTACGTGCAGTAGATGTTTGGAAAACTATATTGGGCAAATTAGATTATCACTATACAGGAGAATGACAATGCATAAACAACAGGTTGATAACAAAAAAATCTAGAAAATGCACACACATACCAAAATC
The DNA here is from genome assembly GCF_001194135.2 of Octopus bimaculoides. Lineage (NCBI taxonomy): Eukaryota > Metazoa > Mollusca > Cephalopoda > Octopoda > Octopodidae > Octopus > Octopus bimaculoides. Next base: position 19,503,970 of record NC_068989.1, read on the forward strand.
TACTCACAAGGCTTAGGTCAACCATAATCTTTTGTAGCAGGTATATACACACACACACACGTATATATGTATACACTCAAACACATTGGAGGATGCCAATCTATTAACTGGGTTACATCATGACCCAAAACTTCTCACAGCATCATACACCCATACAATCATCATACAGATAATTGTATCAGTGTCATCTTTCCTGTGAGCAACTCAACACTTCCATTTTATTTGTTAACATCCATCACCTCTGTTATCTTGGAACTTTCCACATCTCTAGACATCAGTCTCCACCAACCACTTTTTCACCACAGCCACTTTCTGTCATAAGGTAGGAGCAGGAACATACAACAAGATATTCATCATCATCGTTTAACGTCCTCTTTCCATGCTAGCATGGGTTGGACGATTTGACTGAGGACTGGTGAACCAGATGGCTACACCAGGCTCCAGTCTGATTTGGCAGAGTTTCTACAGCTGGATGCCCTTCCTAACGCCAACCACTCCGAGAGTGTAGTGGGTGCTTTTACGTGCCACCGGCATGAAGGCCAGTCACGCGGTACTGGCAACGGCCACATTCAAAATGGTGTATGTTATGTGCCACCTGCACAGGAGCCAGTCCAGAGGCACTGGCAACGACCTTGCTCAAATGTCTTTTCACGTGCCAGTAAGGCAACGCTGGTAACAATCACACTCAAATGGTGCTATTTACATGCCACTGGCACAGAAGCCAGACAGCTGCTCTGGCAACGATCACGTTCGGATGGTGCTGTTAGCGCTCCACTGGTACAGGTGCCATCACGATTTCGCTTTCACTTGCCCCAACAGGTCTTCGCAAGCTGAGTTTAGTGTCCAATGAAGGAGACGACATGGGTGCCAGTCGTAGAATTTAGTTCGATTTTGATTGCCTCAACAGGTCTTCGCAAGCGAGTTTAGTGTCCAATGAAGGAAAGGTACGCATAAACGGGCTGGCTACACCCCTGGCAGAGGCCTTAGATTATGGTCTCACTTGGCTTGCCAGGTCTTCTCATGCACAGCATATTTCCAAAGGTCTCGGTCAGAAGTCATCGCCTCGGTGAGGCCTAATGTTCGAAGGTTGTGCTTCACCACCTCATCCCAGGTATTCCTGGGTCTACCTCTTCCACAGGTTCCCTCAACCGCTTGGGTGTGGCACTTTTTCACACAGCTATCCTCATCCATTCTTGCCACATGACCATACCAGCGCAATCGTCTCTCTTGCACACCACAACTGATGCTTCTTAGGTTCAACTTTTCTC
>NC_068989.1:19505356-19527044 GCF_001194135.2 Octopus bimaculoides
GCCCATGTTTCACTGCCATGTAGCATGGCTGTTCGTACACATGCGTCATACAGTCTGCCTTTTACTCTGAGTGAGAGGCCCTTTGTCACCAGCAGCGGTAAGAGCTCTCTGAACTTTGCCCAGGCTGTTCTTGTTCTAGCAGCTACACTTTCAGCGCACTCTCCCCCACTACTAATTTGGTCACCTAGATAGCAGAAGCTATCAACTACATCTAGTTTTCCTCCCTGGAATGTGGCAGAAGTTGTTTTCTGCACATTTTCAGTGTTTATTGCTCCTGAACATCTGCCAATTAGATTAGAATATAGGTGGCTATAGCAATTAAAAACAAAACGGTAAAATTAATAAATGAGGGTGCAAAATAGCACCTACAGTTGCTAGAAATGAGAGCTAAAATTTAACTTGAACAGTCACACAAAAGCACAATTCTCATGAAATAGTCGGGACTCACAGAATGAAGTAGTTTGATAAAACCTTATCACGTGATTTTGAAATTTGATCAGTATGGTCTTGTTTCCCATTGTTTTACTCTTGCTTACTCCAAACAGACTTCCGTCTATTAATTCCTCTTTCAAATACACTCAAAGAAATATTGGTATTGTTGCTTGCTTTCATAAAATGTGACCTTTGAACATTACTTGTGTTGACCATAAAAATTCTATTTTGATAATGATGATGTATATATTCAGTTTTAACACATGGGTCTTTGATAGCAAAGTGGAAAGAAATGACATGTGCATGCTCCTGTTGGGTGTGCATGAATGATTCAGTACAAATGTACCGAGAGAACAACTGAGCATAAGGGGAATTATGTGGTATGCAAGGAAGACAATTGCACTGATATGGACATGTGATGCTTATAGATAAGGATAGCTGTGAAAAGAAGTGCTGATTACTAAATATGGATGGAGTTTGTGGAAGGAGACTTGGGGAGACATGGGACGAAGAGGTGAAGGTGGATCAGGACCTTAGACCTTATGGAGGAGATGACAAGAGATTAAGATGACTGGGAATATGTGATTCCTGAGCGAACCTCTCCAACTTATACTAAGTTCTCGAAGCACTGTGTGTGTGTATAAAAATTATGGTGGTGATGCACAACCCAAGATACCCTACCACCCTTTGTGTCTAACTGCAGCTTTTCCTTGATTCCGCTAATCTATAAGCTCTTCATTTTTAATATTGTTCTCTCCACTCACACTTTGCATTGGTCTACCCTGCCCTCATACTCACCAAATCAAGTCTCCACCACCATACATTTGTCTCTTCCTCCACACTCCACACCTGCTCCTCTCTCTCTTTCTCATACACTCCTTCATCCTTTCCCTCTCTACTGTATCGGCAACACTATTCTGCTTCTCTTTTATTCTTTCACTTGTTTTAGTCATTTGATTGCGGCCATGCTGGAACTCTACCTTAAAGGGTTTTAGTCAAACAAATCGACCCCATGACTTATTCTTTGTAAGCCTAGTACTTATTCTATCAGTATCTTTTGCTGAACTGCTAAGTTACAGGGATGTAAACACACCAATATTGGTTGTCAAGTGATGGTGGGGGCACAAACACAGACACACACATATAAATACATACATATGTACACACACGATAGGCTTCTTTCAGTTTCCGTCTACCACATGCACTCACAACGCAGCCTGAGGCTATAGTGGAAGACACTTGTTCAATGTGCCACGCAGTGGGACTGTACCCAGAACCATATGGTAGGGAAGCAAGCTTCTTCTTACCTTGCAAACAGCTTGGCAAAAAGAAAAAGATAGAATAAGTATCAGATTTAAAAAAAAAAATGTCCTAAGCTCAATCTGATCAACTAAACCCTTCATGGTGCTGCCCTAGTATTGTCACAATTCTATGACTGGAACAAGTGTAAACAATGCATTGTGCACGTGTGTATGTATACACACTCACAGAATTGAATTAAGAGAAATAACTCAATGTGGTCAGTAGCATGTATTTGAACAACATAAATGAATACAAGTATTTCAGATACCATATAACATAAATTCTTAATTTATTAAAATTTTCCCCTGCCTCTAGAGGATGTCATAATTGCCAAATGGCAATTAAGATTACATGAGAAGGGGAGATAATCTCAAGAAGCCACACTTTTTGCAAAGTTGCATGTCATTAAGGAAAAGGAGATAAGAGGACAGTTGTGGGCATGTGTGTTTGGCTCATCAGCATGACAGCTGTCCAACCTTATCTTCAGTCACTGAAGGACTTAGACTTAAATAAAAAAAGAATAGAAAATATTTATAGCCCAGGTAAAACAAATGCAATATACATACAAATGTGTGTGTGTGTGTTTTAGCATCCACTTTTCCATACTTGCATGGGTTGGAAAGTTTATTGAGGCAGATTTTCTCTGATGTCAAGTCAAGGAATCAAATATAAAAGCATGCACTCACAACATAAATATATATAGACAGGCTTCTTTCAATTTCCATCTATTAAATCCACTCTCGAAGCTTTGGTTGACTCAGGGCTGTAGTAGAAGACACTTGCCCAAGGTGCCATGCAGTGGGACTGAACCCAGACCCATGTGTTTGGGAAGCAAACTTCTAAACCACACAGCCATGCTGTATGGCATGTTATCAGATTGTGCCATCACACATATGCACATCATTCTGTATTATTTTTAACTAGTGACCGAGTCCTATGCTGTGCTTGAGAAGACCTATCAAGCCAAGTAAAATTGTGGTCATGTCTGATGCTGGTTGTCACGTACAAAAAAAGCACCTTTGGATTGTTGAGCCTCACAGAGGCAAAGTGGGCCTCTTGGAGGCAGTGACGAATGACTGAAACTTTGGCATTATGTCATGCTTGAGAAGACCCATCAAGTGGTGGCAGATACTGGTGTCACACAAATGGCACCTGTGCCTGTGTCATGTAAAAACACTCATTAAATTCTCAGTGCGGTTGGAGTTAGAAAGGGCATCCAGCTGTAGAAACCATGCCAGATCAGACTGGAGTCTGGTGCAACCTTCCAGCTTGCCAGCCCTGGTCAAACCGTACAACCCATGGACAATGGATGCTAAATGATGATGATGATTTCCATGCTGCCATGGGTCGGACTGATCATTGCTCACCTGATGCAGGTGGGTTTAGAGCATTACTCGTATATTGTTTAACATTTAATATCTGGTTTCCATGCTAGCATGTGTTGGATGGATTATTGCCGTGTCTTCTTACATATCACTTTTGGTTGTATACTGTTCCTTATAGCACATTTTATAGAGTGTGTCGAGAGCATTTCATTTTTGTGTTGTGTTCTTGACAAGACTTATCAGAAATGGAATTTTTTTTACGTTGGACACAGAGGTAGTAGCAAATGTGGGCTAAGTAGGGATGCTTCCATCATCAAGTACCATATGGCATAGGTTGGACATGCCCGTTTACATGATGATTTCAGACTTCCAAAGTTTTACGTTATGGAGAATTAGTTCTCCATAAAGTACCCCAGCACAAACTAAAAGGATTTCAAAAAGATATGGTAACCTTTTTGTTACCATATTTCTATTAAAATACACTGCTCTTGTTTCAGTTAAACTTTTAAAATAATGAAGGATTTAATATCTTGCTCATTATTAAGCTCATTTGGAACATAACTTAGCATGACATTTTAATTTAAATCCCTTTAAAGCATGAATTTTGTATCATATAGCACCAGAGTAGTTTTAGATGGGTTGGTATCAAAAGGGTTAAATTTAAGTCTTTAGCTCAAATAATATCTTCAATAATTGTTGAAAAAAGTGACAATACTTTTCTTCATGTTTGGCGGAATCTGATTCCATGTTAAGTCAAAATGTTGAATTAACTAAATTCAAAATTGATTATTTTGTTTGTTTTTAAACCATACTGTTCATGTCTTTTCTTGTGAATGGCATGAATAAAACTATCTTTACAATGTTTTGACAAACATGTAAGAATTTTTTGTTACCTTGTAGTGTAGCATTATTGTTAGTCAACAATTTTTGAATTCACAGATCCTTTAGCATTCAGATTACTCTGTCAAATGTAATGCTTATTCATTCATATTGCTTTGAATTATCTTGCATTATCTTGTAGCTTTGAGATTTGAATGATGTGATTGTTTAATTTTAGAATGACAATGAGGGTAGGTGTCAGAGGTTGGATCTGGCCAGTTTGAACATAAAACAAGGTAGAATATTTGAGCTGGATATAGTTTAAATGCTAAAGGGTTAAGATTTTCCAGTCATGCTTGTAATAGTTGTAGTCTGTCACTACTGATGTATTAGTGTTGCACTGGAACTTTAAAAATGCTGTGACTAAATCTCTTCAGTGTGGGTGTATGCATAGATGAAGGTGTGGCTGTATGGCAAGAAGTTTGCTTCCGAACCACATGGTTCCAGTTTCATCCACACTGCGTGGTACCATGGGCAAGTGTTTTCTACTACAGATATGGGCTGACCAAGGCATTGTGAATGGATTTGGTAGACAAAAACTGAAGAGAAGCTTGTGGTGTGTGGGTGATTCCATGTAAACCAGGGACAAGAAAAAAAGAGAGAATTTTGAAACCCACCATCTCAGATTTTCACTACATTTTGACTGGTTGTTCCTAACAGTAAAAACAGAAAGAGTGCAAAATTTCAGGCCCCATCTCCCAACAGTTCAAAAGTTATATCAATTTGAAATTTGGCCCAAATCACCCATTTTTAGGCTTGCGATGGCCATCTTGAATTTCAATTTTGCAACAAATAATGTAATATCTTTCAATCCACATGGATTATTTTTCTGAAAATTTGTACCTGACCATTTTTTGGGGGGTGCTGAGTCTGAATTTGAAGAGAAAAGAGTCTTGGTAAAATGCTTGTTTTCTTGAATCAAGATGAAAACACTTTACTCTTTTCCCCTGATACTGTTTGTGTACTCAAAGCCAAATTTCCAGAAGTGCCCAAATCCTACAGCTTCAAAACTTTTGGCACATAAACTGGACATAATCTTTTACTTGTGCATGAAAAATCTCAATGGAACTCTCAAGGCATCAAAAGTTATTATCATTCATCTCAGAAGCATAATTTTTGAATTTTTCTGTTACCTAGGAGACCAGAGTTGTAGATAGCTTTTGTTACCTAGGGCAAAGTTCATAGAACTTCTACCTTTGTTGGTAACTAAGGGCCTCTCCCTCAGATTGAAAGGCAGATTGTATGATACCTGTGTACATACAGCTATGTTACATGGCAGTGAAACATAGGCTTTGACTAAAGAAGACTTGAGAAGGCTTGAAAGAAATGAAGCTAGCATGTTCTGCTGGATGGGCAATGTCAGTGTGTATGCATGACAGTCTAAATGATTTAAGAGGAAAACTGGGTATAAGAGGCATCAGATGTGTGCAAGAGAGAAGACTGTGCAGGTTTGGTCATGTGATGCATATGGATGAGGACAGCTGTATAAAGAAGTGCTGAGCTCTAATTGTGGAGGGTTCCTGTAGAAGTGGTAGACCCAGGAAGACATGGGACGAAGTGGTGAGAAAGGATCTTCGGGCGCTGGGCCTCATTGAGGAAATTACATTGGACTGGGAGATGTAGTGATTTGCTTTACTTGATAATACGCGTCTGCACATACAGGCTTGTCCTTTCAGGTGCTGGTGCCACATAAAAGCACCAGTGCTGGTGCTGCGTAAACGCACCTGTGCTGGTGACATGTAAAAAGCACCCAGCACACTCTGATAGGTGGTTGGCATTAGGAAGGGTATCCAGCCATAGAAATCCTATCACAACAGACAATTGGAGTCTGGACAGCTACCAGCTGACCAGTTCAATGTCAAACTGTCCAACCCATGCCAGCATGGAAAGTGGACGTTAAACAACAATGATGATGATTAATGATTTAACATGGTTTTTACATTTTCATTTTAGTGTAATAATGTCCAAAGACAACCCTGCTCCTGAACTTCTTTTGGAAGGTTATGAGGTTTATGATGGACCAAAAGGAGGTAAGTTAAATACAATGTGCTTTTTGTATTCTTTAATTTAAAAATATTGTTTTAACCAAAGCAAGATAATCAGTACAAGGCTGCGTATAAGGCTGACTCAGGTTAAATATAAGATAAACACTCCTTCCAATGGATTACTTGGATATATTTGCAGATACCCCTTATCCAAATGATGGAATATATTTCAAAGAGAATGTCTTTATATTTGTATATGTCTGTTTAAGATGTGAACATGTATGTATTTGTTGTTGAGTGGTAAAAGTAACTTCCAATAACTTTAATTAATTTATTATTTACTTTTTCAAACCAAAAGGGTTTAATCCTTTAGCATTCACATTACTTGGTGAAATATAATGCTTATTTATTCATGTTATTATGAATTAATCATACATTATTGTGTAATACAGTTCTATATTTAAGAGATGAGGAATTGTGTACATTATTTACATTTGACGGATATTTGTCCACATCTTTGTTGTTAACACAATGTTTTGGCATATGGCATAGTGGTTAGGAGCATGGGCTACTAACCCCAAGATTCCAAATTCGATTCCAAGCAGTGACCTGAATAATAATAATAATAATAATAACATCAAAAAATACCTTAAGAATGAGAACCCAGGTTCAAAATTTCCCCAAGACATCTGATGAGCCAAAAAGTGTTAACAACAAGATGAAGACAAATATCCATCTAATGTAAATGTATTATTGTGTAACTTTGAGCTTTCAATGATGTGATAATTTATTTTTAGAATGACGTTGTATAAGTGTGAGAGTCCCGATCTGGCCAGTTTGAACATATTTGGGACCAATGTGGCCAGTTTAAATGCTAATGGGTTAGTAACGAGGGGGAAAATTTGGGAGGTTCAATGACTTCAGTTAGAGGAACAAAAACGGTTAGAAAGTTAGAGCAAAATGAAACCAGAGTTAATCACAAGAATCCAAAATGTATACAGGTGTTTTATTTCTTGATAATTAGTTACATGTAGATATTTTCTATGGACTCTGGCATAGCTCTAGTTAAGAGATTCACTTTGCAGTTATATGGTTCTGGGTTGCTGCATGCTATTCTGGGTGTCTTCTACCATAATCTTGGATCAACCTAAACCTTTTAAGTAAAACTGGTTTGACTGAAATTCTGTAGGATTGTACCAGTTCTCAGGTGATAGCTTTAACCCCAATACTTGGCCCTTGGTGCCCTTAACAGGGCACCTGCTCTGTTACAGGTCCACAATTCATAGATTTATTCCCTACAGCTATAATACCATGCCGAAAGGTTATCAGTACCTTTTCTTGTCATAACTAAGTCATAGCAAATTAAAAAGTTGAAATTAAAACGGATTATAAAAAAGGGATGCCTTGAGGCTGCAACAAATGTAGAAGAGAGTGAAAATGTCCATCATGTATTTATATACAAGTGATGTATTTAACAGACAGAACAACCATATCTAGCTTTTGTCAACTTTCAGAAGATCTTACACACAACATATAATTTGGGACACTAAGAATAATTAGATTAGTGTTTGAAAAATTCTGTCATTAACTTCTAAGGTACTTCCAATGGATCTTTGAAATTCTTTTATACTATTTTTCTTCATCTTAGTTTTGTGCAAGCCTTTTAGTTACATCTTTGTACTAATATTTTATATACATTTTATGGATCGTTAATTGAACATAATTTTGCTATATTTTATATTGATTGGCTATATAGTTATAAAATAAACAATTTTTGCAGGCTGGGGTACACTTGTTTGCATAGGTTTCATTACTTATTGTTATTTATTTTATCAAAAGGGTAGGATTTAAACACCCCACTCTCATCCTGGGGTGTTTGAATTGAGAATTTAAAAAGAAATGGAACATAAAGATTTTAGTGTGGCACTGGACCTCTTAGCATCTCATTCAGTACCTTTTAACCCTTTTGTTACTATATTTCTAATCAAAATACACTTGTAATTGTTAATTTAGACTGGTTTCGTAATTTTTTTTTATTTATCAACATACTGTGATTTTTGAAACACAATTTAACAAAAGGTTCTTAACCAAATCTTTTTCACAATTTTTGTCTTGGAGCAAATCCAATTACAGGTAAATACAACAAAATACATTATTAGTTAAAAGCTAATATTCAATAAGTATACAACAAAATTTTAATAGAAGAATTTTGCAAATTATTGGATTATCTATCAGTTGTATTTAATGCACATAAGACAGGTGTGCAATAAGGGTAACATAGAATGAAAAAGGTCTACCATAAAGGTAAAACAAAATGAAATACTGGAATTTGTTTTTGAAGAAAATTAGGAAATGAAATAGATGCCATCAACTAAATGAGATAAACTCACAATTAGACATAAATACGCAGAAACACATATAATAATAATTCACAATCAAAATTAATCAAAATTTGTCACACACATCTTACAGGTAAATTAAAATTACAGGAAAATAAAAACAAGGTAAATTTGACAAAATATATTCATAAATTGAATTTATATGCATGCGTGCATACACACTCATTCACTCTCTCTCACTATCGTATGGGAAAACTCTTTTTTTCTCCTCTGTTTATATTCTGAGTAATGATTTGTTTCAAGTCACTTCAAAGGGAAAAGTTTAGAAAATAATCTAATGGGTTCTTTTCCTTGGAAAGACTGTGGCTAGGTCTAATGTCTGAAACCTGGCTAAGTAGTTATTTCAAAGCATTGGTTTCCATTACATTTTCGAGTTAGCATAAAATTTTTACAAGATCATGTCAGATAGTAAGCTATTAGAAAATACATAATTATGAATTATGTAATTGATATGTTATCTTTTTTTTTTTTTTTTAGGTGATAATGATAATCTACTCATCACAAATCTTGAATCGTTGGCCCCAAGTGATCAGCAGTTACATCAATCTGATTCGCAATCTGGTTTTGATAGCCTTTCAAATGATAAACAGAATCTCTCTCCTAAGGTGTCAAATTCTTCTCAGTTGGTGGATTCAGTTGTGGAGAATCAGTCAGATGCAATTGATTCTGGGGAAAGTCAAGATCCTTTGTTGGAAATTAAGAAAATGAAAGGATTATTAGAGCAATTGATTGCAAAATCTGAAGCTTCAAAAGCTACATCTGATGCTGTAAACACCACTGAAACCACTCCTGTTACACAACAGTCAACACCATCAAAAAAATCCTCTTCTGATAGCCAAGATGGGAATACATTCCCTCCAGCTGAGAACAGTGTTTCTTTTCCTGTTAATTCAGAGGCTACTGCTCAGGTAACCAAAGCAACAAAGAAGAGCATTGCTCAACTGAAATACAAAGGCCACAATATTGCTGGTACAATTCTGAGACCGAAGTCACCCACACGAAACTGTTCAATTCCAGAAAAAGATAAAACTCACTTTCCTAGTGCTCTAATGCAAATGGATGTAAAAGAGGATGCTGCTACTAAAGTATTGAGGGTACAGAAACATGAAGTGATCTGTGCTCTAGGTGCACCCGTTTTGTTTCGTTCACATAGTGGAATGTTTGTGTCAAATATTGATTTGACTTACTACTGGTGTAATTTCTGTCCGTTTAAGACTGATGACAAAAATGAACTTTCCCAACATATTATCAGTCACAGGTTTCACTGTAAACATTGTAGTTACCAGTCTTTTTCACGGGCAGATGTTATCAACCACTCATCTAATGTCCATGTGGAGTTCCAGGAAACATCAGTCTCTTTGAAATATTACGCTTTATTGCCTGATTACCTTCAAGTTTGCCTCTTTCAGTCAGATGATTCATCGGTGGACAGACATTCATCAATGAAAGGAAGTCAGATGAAAAAATCTCGTAATGATTATGATAGCTATCTTCTTTCATATGATGATGAGAAAAACAAAACTAGAAAACATAGGAATACAGGAGATAAGATAGAAAATGGACAAGCTCTGATTGTTCATCCAGCTTCTAGTCCCAAAAGGTCATTGCTCATGGATGAGCCTTCTACTTCTAAAAAGAAGTCCATAGACAGTGACAATTCTAAACATTCAAGAAGTCAGAGAAAGAGGAAGAAGAGAAATAGTGTTGATTCAAGTGATGATGATGACGACGATGACGATGATGATGATGTCAGTCTTTCTTCTAGACGATCACTGCGCAAAAATGAAAAATCTGATAAGAAGCAGAAATCTACATCCAGTTCAGATTCTTCGAGTTCTGATTCAGATGAGGAAGCACCAAAGAATTTGATGGAAATTTATGAATGCAATTCTTGTGAATTTAAATCCAAAGAAATGCAAAAAGTTCGAGAACACATGTTCAGAATTCATCCTGGAGGTAAATTCTATTGCATTGATAAAAGAATAAGAAAGAACAAAGCTAAGCGCTATATATTTTTTTGCTGCAAAAATAAATGTCCATTCCAGTCAACAGATCCTATTACATATACACAGCATGTTGATCGTTGCACACCACTACCTGTGATTGCACCTAATCTAACCAAAACCAGCAAACCAACAGGGTTACAGATGACTGTACAGTTTGCTAAAAAGTGTCTCAAAAAAACCAATAAATCTGATGGTAAGAAATCTGGCAAAAAGTCCAAAGTTGAAGAGGATTATGGATGTCATTACTGCAAGTTTGAAACTGATTCTTTAATTTCTGTTAAGAACCATTTGAATATGTCTCACGCCAAGAACAGCTTTGTTGTACGAGATTTGAAGGCTGTTGACAGTCTTATGTCGTTCCTTTACTTGTGTAAATATTGTGCTTGGTATAGCAGAGACTACAGCAAACTGAAGAATCATATGGACCGAGAACATCGCATTCCAGAGAAGAAGCTGATGGTTGCTACAAATAGTGCCGAAGCCAAAAAGATGGCTGAAGAGAAGAAAAATAAAGCTCTTGAATTGAGTCATCAAGAATCAAACCTGGCTGATTCAGTCGTAGAAGAATCTGTGGCTCCTGTTAATGCAGACGATATCAGTTATCGGTGCTACCGATGTGATTTCTATACAGCTTCTGTTGAAACAATTAAGATTCACTTGACTACAGCTCATCCCAAGTGCAATTTAACAGCATTTACCTGCAAAGGTGGAAGCTTACGTACTATTCAGTTTTGTCCACAGGCTGACTGTTACTTCATGAGTACATTTAGTAGTGAAATGGAGAGACACAAAATTCTTAACCACAACATTCCTGACATGAATGCCTCCGGTAGCAAGAAAGTGTGCTATGTACAGGCCTACAAATGTCTCTCATGCAATAATACCATAGCAACCTCACTTGAAGATATGAAACTACATTATTTTGAACAACATCCCAATGTGTGCATGATGGTACGAGATTGTGTGGCATTTGATTTGCAGAAACCTTCCCAATTATATCTCTGTGATTACGGAGATTGCCTTTTTAATGACTTAGACTATAAAAAGTTCCTGTTCCATAATGTGGCTCATGAGGGAGGAATAGTTTATGAATGTGTTCATTGCAATGATTGGGTTAGCAAAAACAAAGAAGATTATGATATTCATGTTGCCGCTCTAGGTGACCTGGAACATAATTTAATGGAATCGACAGTTGAAATGGATCGCTCTGGAAGCATAACTCGAAGACTAGGTGATGTTGTGGTAAAATTTGAAGAACCATAATAGACATTACTACTTATGATCATCATGTTTTCTTTGAAGTGGTTTATTGTATAACACCAATATTTGGTTATGAGGATAAACTATTACATAGATAGCATCACAAATTTATTGGTAATGAACATATCATTATTCTGAATTTATTATACATACTTCATAAGAAACCACATTTTACTGTTACTAGTCTTTTATAATTCAGACAGATTTATTCAAAACATTTCTACAAATATTTTGTCCTTTGCAGTATATATACTTCAAAACATGACAACATATTTTGTTTATGGACTGCTGTATATATTTAGTTTTTTTTTTTCCCCCTCTTCATTTTGGTATAAAATGTAACACTCACAAAGACATTCCGGTATGATAAATCTAAGAACTCACAACCATACAACACATACACGTGCATAACTCAACCTCTATGTTACTTTCTCTTTTCATTTCATGTCTTATTCATTCCTTTTTAGTTTAGTTTATCAGTTTTAAATCCTGCCATTTTGGTGGGAAATGTTACATATATTAGATAATATTCAACTTGACTTTGTCACTTCTATTGCTTTGAAAGTAAAGTTCTTTCCTGCTATCTCTTGAAATCACCTGTGATGGAACCTCAGCCAATCCTTGATACTGTCTTAAACACTGGTTGTAATAATGAACTGAGACAATAATATTAATGGATTAATATTTTCTAGGTGTTTTCTAAGTTTCACATCACGAAGATATTACTTCGTGATATGATATTTTACTGAACTCAAATTACTGCTTTAAGATATTTCTATTTCTTTAGCCATTCAAATCTATAATTTTTAATAAACAAAATATAGGAACATAATGTAAATATGTAACCATTATAACTTTATTTCTCAACCCATCCATGGTGAGTTTTGAAATAAAACATTAAATGTTAGAGGTAGTTTTGTTTTCTTTTACTTCATATTGGATTTTGCTTATGTTTTCCTGTTGTAATGAATGTTTCAGTCATAGTTTAGGCGCAGAAGTGGCTGTGTGGTAAGTAGCTTGCTTACCAACCACATGGTTCCAGGTTCAGTCCCACTGCGTGGCACCTTGGGCAAGTGTCTTCTGCTATAGCCTCGGGCCGACCAAAGCCTTGTGAGTGGATTTGGTAGACGGAAACTGAAAGAAGCCCGTCATATATATGTGTTTGTGTGTCTGTGTTTGTCCCCCCAACATCACTTGACAACCGATGCTGGTGTGTTTACATCCCCGTAACTTGCGGTTCGGCAAAAGAGACCGATAGAATAAGTACTAGGCTTACAAAGAATAAGTCCTGGGGTCGATTTGCTCGACTAAAGGCTGTGCTCCAGCATGGCTGCAGTCAAATGACTGAAACAAGTAAAAGAGAGTAGAGAGTAAAGCATTTATCATATTAAAATAAACTCAGTATCACTTCACTGAGTTATACGGTGATGTTGAATTTTCATCAACAACTTGTGTGTGCAATCAGACTAAAATCTATTTTGTGAGCTCTCTCTTTGCATTGTTGCTACCTGTGCACAACAGCAGCATGAAGCACCAACCACTGCCACTGTTGCTGCTGCTAATGCTACCAGGTCACCACATCCCACCCTGAAAGTCGGTGTGTCTCTACGTACCATCAAGTTTGTCAGTGTCAGATTTGTTGATATCTAGTTGATCCTACCAGATTCATGCATGTTTTGAAGCTTAATCTTATAACTTAAACCAGCCTCCAGCATGGTAAGTGAATGTACAATGATGTTGATGGTGTAGTTCAAAAAGAAAGAAACTTTGCCTTTTTCTGCTTTTATGGTCTTGTTCAAGCTTTAGGTTTATTTTCCTTTAACCCTTTAGCATTTAGATTAATTTGTCAGAAGTAATCCTTATTTATTCACATTTAAAAAAATTTATCCGATATTATTTTGCAGCTTCAAGATAGGAAAGATGTAATTGTTTATTTTTAGAATGACATTGCAGGGTAGGTGTGAGAAGCTGGTTCTGGCCAATTTGAGCATAAAATGTGTAGAATATTTGGGCCGGATACAGCCGGTTTAAACACTAAAGGGTTAAGAGCTTAATTATTTGAATTGTCAAGAATTATTAGCAGTTGGCGTTATAATATTAAGCCATGCTAATGTTGTAAATCAATGGTAAATTTGTTAGTTCAAAAACAAGACTGTATTCATCACTGCTACAAGAGTGGATAGAAATAATACATTCAACCAATGCTAGGATTGTTGGTCATACTTGAGAGTCAGTGTTTCATTATTGGCCACTACAATCTCTGCTCAGTTGCAAAAAATCATTGTTTCATTCTACCGGTCACGATGATAGCTCTCTGTGGTGGTTACAACAGTAATACAAGTTGGACACATTTTGTTTGTCACTACTTGTCACTTTGGTCCTTGCACTTGTTGCAGGCCAAAGGAGTTTGGTATTATACTGTTCAATTTTAATGGCTCTGGATAAACTGGCAATACAATTTCAGAGTCTAGAATTAAATACCCTTTGTGCAACAAATCCATCCTAAATGTCGACTGCCTCTAAATGCTCGCTGTGATGGAAACGGAGTCAGAATTTCATTCAACGAATAAATACTCTGACAAAAGCGATGGAAAGGAAATATTAAACATAAATGATTAAATTCAATGAAATATTTGTTTTACTGGTGAGCTGATTTATTGCAGTCCAAACCACACTGGCATGGGAAAATGAAACATTAACTCTTTAGCATTCAAATTACTCTGTTAAATGTAATGCTTATTTATTCACATTGTTTTGAATTATTCATTCTTTACTTTTGAGATTTTGAAGATGTTAATTTTTTAAATGACATTGTTAGGTGTGTCTGAGAGGCTGGATCTGGCCAGTATGAACATAAATTCAGTAGAATATTTGGGTTTGATATGGCCAGTTTAAATGCCGATGTTGATTCAGCATTTAATAGTTATGAGAACGAGGTCTTATGCTTGGGGCTCTTATATTTCAACAAACAGTAAAGATGAAGCTGGTTGCCTAGTTCATAGGCAATCTACAATTAGGATTGACTTGTGGCACGACTAGTTAATGACTTGTAGGGACACAGCATTTCATTATGCAACCATAATGTACTACAAAGTATATTAAACGATTTTATAAGTCAATACTGTGTACTACTGTGTTATGGTCATGTAAAGATGATTTTAACAAGACTAGTTAATTCTAGTCTTTGTAATTGTACTGCCAGTTTATCCAGAGACATTAAAATCTAAGGGTATAACATACTCCTTGATTTGCAACAAGTGTAAATTAATGTAATATAAAACTAGAAGTGATAATGGTGTAGGGAAGTGGTTATACACCATTAGGTGTACACCGCTTCCGTACATTAAATTTCTAGAAGAAACAACGGAACGCAGATTCTGAACAACATAACAATATTTATTTACAGTGGAATTCAGTTCACGCTTGGAGGGAATTCGGTAGCTCGTCGCCCTCGGTTACTGAGACACCTTCTGAATGATTTCCGCGGTTATTTGTGAAGCTCTGGTGCTGACATGTGAGAGAGCTCTGTTGGACATCTTGGCTCGACGGAGATCAGTCAACGAAGAGACTGAGAAAAGGCGCCAAAGCTGGGTGTCGAACTCTACGCATGCGCATGAAACTCTTCCTGTATTCCTTCCGGAACTAGTCCCTGCGCATGCATGGATAAAACTCCGGACATTGAACATATAACAGTCGTCTGCTATAAGGTGTCACTACAATGGTATTATGAAACATGAGTTCAGTAGAAGGATAGACAATAATGCCCTATTTATTTATATAATATATTTTTCCAGATTTTTAGAACTAAATGTTACCTATTTTTTCCCCAGTCAGGTGAACTGCTATATTCAGAACATGGTTGAAAGACCTTTGTTCATGGAGTTTGTTATGAGATGATTAGGTTTCATTGCTGCTGATGTTTGGGTGCAGAAGTTTATGGAAGGAATGACAAGTGGTATCTGTGTAGTACTGGTCGTTGCTAGGAGTGAAGTCATGTAATTCAATATATAGCTGAGGAACAAAACTGATCCTGGGCAGACCAAAGTCAGTGTGGATCATACAGGACTCTGTTAGTACTTCCTGTCACATCACACCTCAGTGGTCTGACAGGAAGCCACCGATCCAAGAGAGATATATGGAGCCCATTAGGGGTCAGTTTTGCCAGTAGATTTGTATGTTACATATGGTCAAAAGTTTTGCTGATATGAAGGACAAAGCACTTATACCAAATAATGAGTGACAGGATGATAGGGCTCTCATAGATATAGCTTATGAAAGCCACATTGGTTGTCATTTTAGAGAGATAGAGATTCAAGCTACTGGATAGGGTTTTTAATGGCTATTGATATTACCTATGAGTGTGAGAGAACAATAGTTGGCAGGGTCAGAAGGATTACCTTCCTTAGAATATATTTATATAGTGCCGGCGAACTGGCTCCTGTGCAGGTGGCACGTAAAATACACCATTTTGAGCGTGGCTGTTGCCAGTACCGCCTGACTTGCCTTCGTGCCGGTGGCACGTAAAAGCACCCACTACACTCTCGGAGTGGTTGGTGTTAGGAAGGGCATCCAGCTGTAGAAACTCTGCCAAATCAGATTGGAGCCTGGTGTAGCCATCTGGTTTCACCAGTCCTCAGTCAAATCGTCCAACCCATGCTAGCATGGAAAACGGACGTTAAATGACAATGATGAGTGTGGTGGGTAGAGGCTGACCAATTTTAAACTATTTGCGAGATAATAATTACAATTATTTCAAATTTTGGCACAAGGCCAGTATTTTGGTGGGTGGGTTGTTGATTACAATGACTTCAGTACTTGACTGGTATTTATATTTCATTGATCCAGAAAAGATTAAAGGCAAAGATGACCTCAATGGGATTTGAACTCAGCATGTGGCAAGCTGGAGCAAACATTGCAAAGCATTCCTTTTCTTCTAATGCTTTAATGATTCTTATAGCTCACTGCCTTAGTTATAATAATAATCAGGACTATAAAAGACACCCCTATAGTATTCAATATATAAATATAAATCTGTTGGACCAAAAAAAAAAAAATTGAATGGGGGGGGGGGACCACAAGCTGCTTTTAATGTCAGTTTTTCATATTAGGTTTGAGTATATTTGAATGAAAAATAAGTCATTTTTAAAACAAATTTCCTCATCTCAAACTATATTTTTATCCTTTTGTATCGATAGAGTTATACATTTTTCAAATCTTATAATTTCTTAACACATTTCAATAAGACTATATTAAATTTGTAAGTAATATTTCAAAGAAAACTACCCATTTTAAAATTTCGAAACCTCTCTTAGATATTTCTTTCTGTATAAAATTTTGCTTCCACAATTCACAATCAACAGGAATATTAATCAATAAGTATTAATAAGACTATTATTACAGCCTGCAATTGCCACATAGAAATAATATAAGCAAGCCATTAGCAGTAGACTTCGTTGAACCCATGTATAAGCATTTTCATAATTGTTCTGATAACTTTATAAAATGCTAGTTTTATAGGAAATATTATGTAAAGTTTTCTAGTGTAAGAAGCATGCACAGTCCTGAATCTTCTTTGGAAAGATAAACAATCAATAACTGACAGTGGTACAATGTTTCAAATCGCTTATATAACTATTAATTTTTTTATTTAATCCAGATCAGGCTGATGGCTTTGTGGAAAAAACATCAAATGAGATTGATAGAGGTTTTGTGGGATGTAATTTGTACAGAGCTATAATCCTGCTGTTAAAATTGATTAGTTATTATGCTCACTAGGAAGAGGTGGGGTGGATCATATTTGTTGTACTAAAATACTCACAAAGGCATTGCAGTATGGTTAAGAAGTTTGCTTTGAAACTGATTTCAAATACAGTGCCATTTGCATGGCACTTTGGGCAAGTGTCTTTTACTGTAGCTTCAAGCTGACCAAAGACTTGT
This sequence comes from Octopus bimaculoides, assembly GCF_001194135.2. Taxonomy (NCBI): domain Eukaryota; kingdom Metazoa; phylum Mollusca; class Cephalopoda; order Octopoda; family Octopodidae; genus Octopus; species Octopus bimaculoides. Next base: position 19,522,882 of record NC_068989.1, read on the forward strand.
GAATTAATTTTGTTGTTGACAGAAACCATTTCAAAACCTTATATATATACTCCTTTATTTGTTTCAGTCATTTGACTGCGGCCATGCTGGAGCACAGCCTTTAGTCGAGCAAATTGACCCCAGGACTTATTCTTTGTAAGCCTAGTACTTACTCTATCAGTCACTTTTTTGCCGAACTGCTAAGTTACGGGGACGTAAACACACCAACATCGGTTGTCAAGCGATGGTGGGGGGACAAACACACATACATACATACATATATATATATATATATACATACAATGGGCTTCTTTCAGTTTCCGTCTACCAAATCCACTCACAAGGCTTTGGTTGGCCCGAGGCTATAGTAGAAGACACTTGCCCAAGGTGCCACACAGTGGGACTGAACCTGGAACCATGTGGATCGTAAGCATGCTACTTACCACACAGCCACTCCTACACCTATATATATATATATATATATATATATAATTTTAATGTTTACTTTCCATGCTTACATGGGTTGAATTGAGTTTATTGATGCAGATTTTCTAAGGCTAGACAGCCTTCCTGTCACTCACCCTCACCCGTTTCCAAGAAAGGCAATATTTCCCCATAGTCAGACACGTTTACACAGAATATTGAAAATGAGTGACACTGCCTGCATGACTTACGACTATCACGTAATAAAATAAAAACACTCATACACATATGATGGGCTTCTTTCAGTTTCTCTCACAAGACTTTGGTTGGCTTGATGCTGACCAAAATAGAAAACACTTGTACAAGGTGCCACACAGTAGGACTGAAATCAAAACCATGTGGTTGGGAAGCAAATTTTTCAACCGTGCACTTGAATGGTCTTCGTGTAAGGTAATGTAATTGAAGAAATACATGAAAGTAAAAATAAAACCATTTATCATTCAAGTTAATTCATTAAAAGAAAACAATAAAACCTGAAGTTTCTTGTTTACATAAATAAAGAACTGGCATAAATTACACAGAACAAAAAAGCTTGAAATGTTTTATTAAAAAACAAAATTACATGCTTGACTAAAATTACTATTGCATTGAGTTTCAGTCAAATTATAAAGTACTTATGAGATCATACTACAAATGCTTGCAAGATAGAGATCATCTATATTTTGCAGTAGGCTTTATGGTATATTCTTGAGCAAGACATTTTATTCCATTTTTCTCCAAATATATAACTTGCAGGGAAAAAGAAAAATCCTACTTCTCACTACACGTCTAGTATGTTAACTTGCAACAGACTAGCATCCTGTTCACATTTGTTTGTTTCATTTTTATTTTATTTTATTTTATTTTATATTACAATTGGTAGATAATAGTATTGTTGGTTACAGGTTTTCAATGTACTTGTCACTGGTTCACTGTATTTCCAATTGTGAAAGTAACAAGGGAGTGTCTTTATAATTTATGGCAGAACAAATATCACAACTTTATTCAAAAAGCATTAATTTGTCACTTTTCTTATTGAGATGCATCAGTGGTAGGCATGTATATAATATGTATGAATATATATACACATATATTTATCTATATATAGTATATTTTTGTGCATATATACATGTGTATGTATGTATTCTGTCCAGTTTCTACTTGCAAAATATTGGTCAATACAAGTCTATGGTAAAAGACACTTGCCTAAGGTGTCACACAGTGGGTTTGAACCTGGATCTTCATGATTGTAACGCAAATATTTTAACCACACAGCCATGCTGGTATTCATTTAATACCACAAAAGGCATAGCTGAGCTTTAATACTAACCTTATAGCTATCATAGCTTATCAAAAGAAAAAAAAAAAAATCAAAACATGACATATAAACCTACAATAAAAAATACATATTTAGCAACAGTTTATAACCCTTAATTTGTTGTACAAACTGATCACAAGTGAATAGATTGTAATTAATTATTGCTACAGTGGGTATGTCCAAAAAGTTTAATAAGACATATAGGAGGACTCATTGTGGAAGATCATTGATGAATTTTATAAAAACTTTAGGGAAAAGCAGCATCTGTAATGCTTTTCAGGACCTCCAAGACTTGTGGAAGGAAGGACGGAAATTATACTCAGACCAGAGTATTTGCCTGAGTGCTTTTATCAGAGTGTACTCCCCAAGGGCCAAGTGGTGGTGTAAACCATACAACAGATTAAGTCTACCAACCCCAAATGGAGATATCACAGACAGATTGTTGCAGGAGATGTTATAAATAAAATGGACCTCACAAGTCTATGATAAATGTAAATCATAGAATTATTTCATTGGTGAGGGTGAATGGTTGAGATTGCAAATCTAGCAGCTAAGAGGAGAAGAAAAAACATCTTCAATAAATTATCAATATGTAACAACACTATATAACACATAATAAATATATTCTGTGTTATACAGTGTTGCTACTCCATGTGTTTAACTGTAAACAATGTTTGTAATTCCAATCTTCCAGCAATTAAAACCGTGGTACCAACATTAGAATAATTATGGAACCAAGATTAAAACACACAGCAAGATTAGAATATTTTTGCAACAAGGCTCTCTGTAGATACATATTTTCTGTTTGTTTTTGTTTTTCCAATATAAAACATCTTACTCATTGCTAACATGTTTATCAATGTTAGTTATGGGTATGATGGTTCTGCAAATTTAGATATTTATAGGAGATTTTTAAAGGCATGTTTTTCATTTCCTTTTTATCAACTAATTTGCTAAAAATATGCATTAAGCCTTACCAATGAGGTTACTTTTTCACAGGTAATCTCTGATCTGCTGCAGGTTAAGGTTAAATGTAGGGAAGAGCACTCCACAGACACGTGTACCCTTAACGTAGTTCTCGGGGATATTCAGCGTGACACAGAGTGTGACAAGGCTGACCCTTTGAATTACAGGCACAACAGAAACAGGAATAAAGAGTGAGAGAAAGTTGCGGTGAAAGAGTACAGCAGGGTTCGCCACCATCCCCTGCCGGAGCCTCATGGGGCTTTAGGTGTTTTCGCTCAATAAACACTCACAATGCCCGGTCTGAGAATTGAAACCGCGATCCTATGACCGCGAGTCCGCTGCCCTAACCACTGGGCCATTGCGCCTCCACGTGGTCCTAAATACACTATGCCTGAAAAGCAAAAACAGATTACTTGCAGCTGAAAAAACTTCTGGTCATAAGCCTACTTCATCAGGGTTTACTTAGGGTTAAGTAAGAACAAGAAAGGTCTAAAATCATGATCTTTCAGATCTGCTATACTAGTTGATACAGTTACTAAAAAATATTTCTTCTCTACTCTAGGCACAAGGCCTGAAATTTTGTGGGAGTGGGCCAGTTGATTAGATCGACCAGTATGCAACTGGTACTTAATTTATCGACCCCGAAAGGATGAAAGGCAAAGTCGACCTCAGCGGAATTTGAACTCAGACCATAAAGAGAGATGAAATGCCGCTAAGCATTTCGCCCGGCCTGCTAACATTTCTGCCAGCTCGCCACTTTACTAAAAAATATTTCTAACATAGTTATGTTACAGGGGAGGAGAAAGATGACTTTTCACAGCAATCACTAAATGAAAGCTATGAGCTATTTATAAGAATCATTATTGAATCAAGGACTTAACTAGCTTTCAACTGCTTTGTACTGTACACTTACCAACAAGAACACAAATATTAACAGCACTTCATTTCACCTAATCCTGTGACTATGGAATGAAACAGGAATTGCACATCCAACAAATCAATATATATATATAGAGAGATATGTAGATACCATCTGGTTTCAGTCAATTGACTGCAACCAAGCTGGGGTACCGCCTTGAAGGGTTTCAGTGGAATAAATCAACCTCTGGACTTCTCTGTTTAAGCCTAGTTCTTATTCTTTTACTGAACTGCTAAGCTATGGGGACATACACACACCAACACCAGTTGTCAAGTGGTGGTGGGGCAACACAAAGACACACACACATAGATTCATACATACACACACACACACACATATATACATATATATGTGACAGGGTTCTTTCAGTTTCCGTCCACCAAATCCATTCACAAGGCTTTGGTCAGCCTAGGGCTATAGTAGAAGACACTTGTCCAAGGTGTCACGTGGTGGGATTGAACCTGGAACCATGTGGTTGGGAAGCAAGCTTTTTTACCACACAGCTATGCCTGTATATAT
>NC_068989.1:19527318-19529223 GCF_001194135.2 Octopus bimaculoides
ATTTCACAAAGTTATTCAACCTACAGAAGAGTAAAAAACATCTGTGTAAATTCGTATAAAAATAAACTGTTGAGGTAATTCAGCTTTCACAACTACAAAAGAATATTTGTTATGTTCTTTTATTTGTTTTAGTCATTTGAGTGCAGCCATGCTGGAGCACTGCCTTTAGTTGAACAAATCGACCCCAGGACTTATTCTTTGTAAGCCTGGTACTTATTCTATCGGTCTCTTTTGCTGAACTGCTAAGTTACGGGCACGTAAACACTCCAACATCGGTTGTCAAGCAATGGTGGGGGGTACAAACACAGAAACACACACACACATATATATATGACAGGCTTCTTTCAGTTTCCATTTACCAATCCACTCACAAGGCTTTGGTTGGCCTGAGGCTATAGTAGAAAACAAGGCGCCAAGCAATGGGACTGAACCTGAAACCATGTGGTTGGTAAGCAAGCTGATTACCACACAGCCACTCTTGTGCCTATATGTGTGTGTGTGTGTGTGTATATATATATATATACACACACATTATGTATGTGCATGCGTGTATACATATACACATATAATATATATATAATCATTATTCTAGTTTGAACACATGTTTTCCATGCTTGCCTGGGCCAAGTGGGGAATTAATTGTGGCAGATTTTCTATGCTCATATGCCATTCCTGTCACCAATGCTCACCTGTTTCAAAGAAAGGTAACGCTTCTCCGTGGTTGAACATGTTTTTGTGGAAGACTGGAAATAAAAGACAAAATTTGTATGATGGTGATGCTTATTTACAACTATATTACAATATTTACACTATCTTGTGATCCAGTTTCCATCTACCAAATCCACTTGCAAAGGTTTGGTTAGCCTGAAGCAATAGTAGAAGATATTTGCCTAAGATACCTTGCAGGAAGACTGAACCTAGAACTATATGATTGGGAAGCGAATATCTTAACCACACAAGCAGTGCCAAATTATTCAAGTTCATCTGTTTCTTCAGATCAGCCTGAATAAAATATTACACTCTATTAGTATTGAGTACTTTCTATCCTATTTATTAAAACTAATGCGCGTGTGTATGTAAATGTGTTTCATCTTGCTACCTGCCAAATTGTTGGTATAGAGTCAAATCACCAGTTAACTGACAAATCCATTCTATTAACATACCTAGGGTTTCAGAATAGGATTTTGATTGTAATTTACACTATATATATATATATATATTATCCCAATTTCTATTGCTATATAGTATATTTTAATAATTACTGATATTTTATTGTTATGTCTCAACGCTACTGCTATCTAGCACCTTCGGATGATCTCTACTCAACCCACCTACCATGGCCAGACTACCTCTATTTATATGTCTTGGGAGATTCTACTTCTTCGCCTGGGGGCGTCAACACAACATTTATATTTTATATATTATATATTATATATGCAAAGCATAATATGTCATACATGTATGTATATTGTTATAATTGTCCTTTTAATAAATAAATAAATTGACATAATATAATGTCTATAAGTTGATGAATACCACCTATTGCTCCCCTCCATTTTCTTACTGCTATCATCATCATCATCATCATCGTTTAACGTCCGCTTTCCATGCTAGCATGGGTTGGACGATTTGACTGAGGGCTGGTGGACCAGGAGGCGACACCAGGCCCCAATCTGATTTGGCAGAGTTTCTACAGCTGGATGCCCTTCCTAACGCCAACCACTCCGAGAGTGTAGTGGGTGTTTTACGTGCCACCGGCACGAGGGCCAGTCAGGCGGAACTGGCGACGGCCACGCTCGAAATGGTGTGTTTTACATGCCACCTGCACAGGAGCCAGCCCATCGGCACTGGCAACGATCTCGCTTGAAGATCGTTGCCAGTGCCGAGGGATTATCAATCTGGGTA
>NC_068989.1:19529657-19542285 GCF_001194135.2 Octopus bimaculoides
ATATATATATATATAGCTTAAACCTCATTCACAACCAAGGGTGATCATCTGATACCTTATACTCCACTTTCACTAATTGTTTTAGATACCTAAGTAACTAGAAGTAGACCTTTCATCCTTGACCAACCAGGACATTAAGGATGGGGCAGTTGAACAAGAGAAGGCTTCTCCAGCAGTTGGCTGATCCTCATTTTCAACTGTATAGGAATAAAGTGAAATAATGTGCCTTGTTCAAGAACAATGTTGCACCCAGTCCAGGAATTGAACCATAATCTTATGATCATGAACACACGCCCTAGCTATTAGGCCATGTGGCGTCACATTACATACACACACATATTCATTTATATAAATATGAATGTGCGTGTGTGTGTGTGTGTGTGTATCAAGTAGAGCAATAAAATATCAAATTCTACCTCGGTTATAGAAAGCTGAGAGAGTGCATGTCAGGTGAATTTGGCTACTGTTAGGACAACTTATTTGGTCTCATTAAGCTCTGCACACCCTAGAGCTCTAAGCTATAACAAATGCCATATCTTAACTGATTTGATTTTTTTGTATAAATGTTATGGAGAACAGCTGTTGGTAACAAACTAGAACCACCATTCTGCAGAAAATACCCATGTTTTATTAAACATGGCCTCATAATATATATTTTGTTGCTCTTTTGCTTATTTCAGTCATTTGACTGTGGCCATGCTGGAGCACTGCCTTTAGTTAAGCAAATCTACACCAGGACTTATTCTTTGGAAGCCCAGTACTTATACTATCGGTTTCTTTTGCCGAACCGCTAAGTTACAGAGACGTAAACACACCACCATCAGTTGTCAAGTGATGTTGGGTGAACAAACACAGACATATAAACATATACACACACATACATATATATATTTACATATATATGTCGGGCTTCTTTCAGTTTCCGTCTACCAAATCCACTCACAAAGCTTTAGTCGGCCCGAAGCTATAGTAGAAGACACTTGCCCAAAGTGCCATGTAGCGGGACTGAACCCAGAACCATGTGGTTGGTAAGCAAGCTACTTACCACACAGCCACTCCTGTTGTTGACAAATTAATGAGGTATTATACTAGATTTGTTTCGTGTGTGAAGTTGAATTTTTGCCATAATCAATCTTTGACCTTGTTGCATTTGGTAAATTACCTGTGATATACAAATATCAATTGAATTGAGTAATGGAATGAAATATGTAGCTTTCATTTCATGGTTACAATTTATGGTATTATTTTGAGTCAACTATGTTACATTAGTCTTCTCTGATTTCCTCAGATCACATTAATGATACCAAGAGAAGGTTATCAAGATTATGAAACCTAGGGTAATTCAGAGTAGATCTTTATATTAACTTGCCTATAACTAAATGTCAAGGAGATGCATCTCATTATCTGCCAAGCAAGACATTGGTGGATAAAGATGATACAAACACATACAAACATATGTTTGTGTATATCTGTATGTATATATGGTTAATTGCTAAGTCCATATTTGTGTTCCATACAATTAACTTCAATACAGAAATATGTGTGTGTGATGTGTATGTGAATTTATATACATATGTGTACAAGTGAATATACGCGTATGCACAAATACATACACATACAATGTCATTTTCATCATTGATCTACATGAGAGTTATAAACTATGGCTCACTCATTCAATGATGAAAATCAATAATATACCAGAGTAATCAACAGTATTTCCTTGTAGATTATCTCCAGTATTGGATTAATAAAGTTGGAATCAGAATAGGAGATTGTCTTGTCTGATTACAACAATGAAACTCTGGGGTATATCATACTTGCCGACAAAGGCTCTTTCATAAGTAGCACAGGAAAAGCACATATGCTATTATTGTCTCACATTTCTGGCTTTACATTCAGGTTTCAGAAGTATCTAAAACTCAAGTATAATGAGCTGTACATAAACTTCTTGGAAGGCTCATGTACAGCTCATTACTGTATATTATTTTTCTGCTTGAGATGACACACTCCTTTTGATTATAAGTATATTACAACCTACTGGATGTTCAGTAGGTCAGAAATACATTTGCTGCTGTAGCTGTTTCCTTTTTATTTTTCCTTTTTGCATTAGATACATACCATTCAAGGGGCTTTATAACCTTATGATTAAATATTCATCCATAATTCTGTAAGTTCCATATCAACTTCTTCCAACTCACTTATTGTTTGAGATTAACTTCATATGTTCATTGTTTAGACAAAACTTAAAATTCGTTGACATCAACTAACTACACAAGCAATGTTAAAATTGTCTTACAGTCTTCTACAGCAACAAATAGTTGTGTCAATGAGATAGTCTTCATCCTCACAACCACAAAGTAAGTCATAATCTACATTTTCACACTGTAAGAATTATTGTTATCATCACCATCACAATTGTCACCTTCAATATTTTATGTCTAAAAATGAATGAAATGAGAAATATGAAAAGTTTCTAACAATGCAGAAAGTTTACCATTATATTTCTGGTGCAAAGACCTATCTTCAGAAGAATACAGTCAAGAACAAACGTTCATTTGACTGTGTTCTTCTGAAGATGGGCTTTGTGCTCAAAATATAAAGGATTTTAAAACTTTCTGTATTGTAAGAAACTTTCCTTTTCTCTCATTTCACTCATGTTTCTACGTCTATACTGCAATGCTTCAAGTGAGCTACAACACTCTTATTTTTATGTCTGCTTTTACCATGTTGGTATGGATTGGATAAGATTTAGTTGAGGCCATATTTTATGAGTGTATATCTTTGCTGTCACCAATCCTTACTTGTTCTCAAGTAAGGTATTGGCCTTTTATACAACAAACTATGCAATGGCCGGATATGTTTTCATGGTAGTTGTAAAAATTGACACCGCCTAAATGGTGACAGTGCCTTATACTTCAAGTGTGTAAACAATATCAAGATATAGATGGGAACACACATATATACATGCATGCACCTACACATACGTATATATATACACGCATGCATACACACATGCATATAAAGCTACACATACACATGAGCCAAGCTTCCATGCAGTTTCTATCAATCAATTTCACTCACAAGGTATCTGTCAGCTGAGGCTACAATAGAAGACACTTGTCCCCAGAGCCATGCAGCAGGAAGGAATCCTAATCATGCTATTGTATCCGCATCTATGAAAAGTAATTCAAAATACAATATATTTCACCTCAATTTACATAATCATTACATGAAAATATATTGGAAGTTAACGCAAATTTGACTGCTCATAATAGTATTGGCAAATCAGTTCTAGGCTGGCTCTACTAGAACAGACCTATGATCGAAGGCATTCAAGCTGCAACCGTTCCATCTTTCATTCAATCATAATTCACCTAGGACCACATTATCTCAAGATAATAGGATATGAATTGATGGAAATTTGGCAGTTATTTTTAACAGACTGAATGACTGCATAGAGGTTCTCTCATTGGCACATAATATCAATTTATAACAATGGTACAAGGTCTCAAATTTAGGGGATGGGTATAGTTGATTAGACCACACTCAGTACTTGACTGGTACTTATTTTATTAACCCTGGCAAAGATGATCCTAGCAAGACATAAATAAATAAAAAAATTAGATAAAATCTGTTCCAAGCCTACAGCTGGCTCATTAGGCTAGGCCTTAGGTTACTGAGAATACAAGGAATCCCCACTGAATGGGATGCCAGTCCATTGCAAGCTTAACTGCCAGCTATTGCTGCTGGTACTCTTTTGCAGTTGAGTGGACTGGAGCAATGTGAAATGAAGTGCCTTGCTTAAGGACAAAATTTGCTTCCAAATTTAGGTACTGAATCTTACAATCAAAACTCAACACCCAAACCACTAGGCATAAATAGTCACAACTAAATACTGAAAGGCATTTTCTTTGACACTCTGCTGTTTCTGTTAGTCCACTGGCCTCATTGGCACATAATATTGGCAAATAAATAATTTTGGTCATATATAAGTGATAACTACATTATTACTTGTATATAGGATCAGGTTATTAAATAGGAATCAAATAATTCATAAATAAAACTGGTTTCAGCCATTTCATATTCAATTTTCCATACATGCAAGTTGAATGGGTTGAAAATTCACATGAAATGCTGAAGCATTTACTTTTGAATAATTGATTGATATTTGGTTGGGAGGAAATATTATGTTCCCTGGCTCACCAACTACACTGTTATTTTTTATGATATCTTTGAGCATAGCAGTTAAATCAACCTTTCCCGATGTCATGAGATTTTACATTATTAACAGATGTACTTCAAGACTTCAGAGGAAACAACATTGACAGCAAAGATAAACACTTAATCATCCATCAAGAAAATATTTTTGTGTTGTTATCATTTCCATGAATGCATATTTATATGTGAGGTTCGAGTGACACTAAGGGTGTATGTACATTTTTATTCATTTTCTACTGCAATTAATAAACAAAAGGATCACTAGTCACAAGCTTCTAACAGGTCAATCACTGGTGCACTGCATATCTGATGGTCAGAGTGACATGGGAACATCTGTAACTTATGACAACAAAAATCTCAAAGGACTTTGTTTGAAAAGCACTATTTTCCCAGTGTTCTCACTCATGCTTACATATATACATAAATATATATCAAGATCTTCTGCACAGCTTCTGTTTACCAAATTCCATTCACAAGACTTTGGTCAATCCAAGACTAAAGCAGAAAACACTTGCTCAAGTCACCACACAGTTGGGCTGAACCAAGAACTACTTCGTTACAAAATAAAATTCTTAACCATACAACCATAAATGCACTTTGCAAGGGAGTTTTGTTAGAAATTCCACCAGTCTGCCAACTTGCTTTAAATACAACTCCTCTATGTACCAGCTTCTCTAGCTTCAATGTGTGAAGTAGAGTAATAAGTAACACATATTTCATTTAGGTTTGCTAAAGCAAGTAGCCCAGTGTGTGTTGTCCAATGCCACAATGCAAAACAAGGTGCTAGCATTTGAACTAATTAAAGCTTCAGGTGACAAACCTAACTCAATTTTTGCAACTCAGTCACAGTATCACTGATGAGTGTCTTTGGTTTGTATGCTTCAACAGTTCTACTTGCTTTATAGTCTGTACTTAGAACAGTTAAATTATTACTGTGACATATATCAGAAATGATAAATAGACATATGACTAGTGTATAGAATTGATATATATTAAATCTATCCAATAAGAAAACTCAATTAACGATTCAGGTTTTGATTACTTGAAGTGTATGTATGCATATATGTGTGTATACATCACTTTATGGATAAGTGAAGTAATAGACAGTAACTATGGTATAAATATTGGAACGATATACTATATTATAAAATGCTTTCATAGATTACAGTTCTGTTCGTCCTCAACATTAAATATACATTTTTCATAAGGAAATGTTTACTTTATAATTTACTTAAATCTGTAGAATTATAGCCTTTCTGTTATAGACACGTAGAGGTAGAAGTTTAGCTAACATAACCAAATAATACAAAAATTACAGCAGGATTTTTAAAACTTTATCAAAAAAGTCTGAGAAACCCCACCTCCAAAATGTTGCTCTCTTTTGACCATTATCTGATTGACAAATAACTTCAATTTAATTTAATCAGATAACAGAACTTGGACCAAACATCTACCTAATTATGGAGAGCCTCAGGAACTAAGGAAGCTATGAACAATTTCCTTCCTTCTTGAATTAAAAAAGTAATAAATTAAATAAATACATAAATAATATAAACTATGTGTCACCAAAAATCACAAGTGTGACAATGTTTATATCTATCAAACATATTTTGGTAAATTCAAGTCACTCTATTTTCCTAAGTTTAATCTTCTACCTATACTGGATCTGAATTTACCCAGAATTTACATTACAATAACAACATTTTTCAAAGAATTCTTCAAAATTCGCTAACAAACACTTAAATTTTAAATAACAGTGATATATTTTTCAAACCGAAACTAATGGTATCGCTATTTCTTTTACCATGTTTCCCAGAACGAAAAGAAGATCAAATTCTGTTTTCAGTTAAAAATGTAGAACAATATTTTAACAGTAAAAATTTCAAAAGTCTTGTAAGAAGAAAATATTCTAGAACAGTGTTTTAAAATATAGTATACATTTCTCCCAAAAGGTGGTGTAATGAATAACATACACTTAGTAAAGTTCTACATAACAAAGAGGTGACAAGAGGTACTAAATGATACTGAGGTAATAGCATAGTATACGGGTAATATATGAGAAGTGACCCCTGCCATCACCACCAATAGAAGTACCATTGGTTACTCAGTGGTACATAAGAAAAATACCATACCATTAAATTTCAAATTTCAGAAACTGGTGAAATTTCCAAGTATCTGTGGGAAAACAAGGGAGATTACAAAGTGACAGATTTTGAATATTTCTATTGCAATGTGACTCACTAAAAAACTCAGTGAATTTATGAATTATGAAACTGAATTTTATGATGCTTCAGTATGGCCACAACCAAATGGCTGGAACTAACAAGAACATAAAAATAATATTGTCTCCTACAGTGTTGTGCAATTTGTTATTCTGTTTAACAGAGAAGAAGAGATGTAAGGAATGATTTAAAGAACAAAGTGAATTTTGGCTAAACTATTTTTGGAACCACTGTTTTAGAACATTGAGAGTTGGTGGGGTGGGTGTTAAAAATTATTAGATTCATACAAAATATATTTGAATAAAATTAATTACGACATTCATGTTCACATGATTTTTCATTGAAAAACATGGTGCCCTTTTCTTCTAAAAATTTTCTGATCTCTTCTCGAAATTTGTCTATATCGATTTCTGGAAAGAAGAATTGAATTTCCGTATTTGCTGTTTCTTCAGAATCTGAATTAGAGAAAGGAAGAGAGAAAACAAAAAAATCTTTCAGCTTTTGAAACAATATAAGTATCATAAAAATATACTATAATATATAGACATTAATATATATAGACTTTGATTCTTACACTGGTTTCAGTCACTGGACTCGGACCATACTGGAATGGTTTTGCTGATTATATCAACCACAGTACCTGGTACTTATTTTAAATTGTGAAAGAAAGAAAGCTGAAGCCAACTTGGGTATAAAATGACACAATAAAGTATTGGTTTCAGCTTTTGGTACAAGGCCAGGAATTACAGGGAAGAGTAAAGTCAATTACATTGAATCCAGCATGAAAAGTTGACCTCAGTGGAATTTGAATTCAGAATGTAAAGATGAACAAAATGCTGCTAAGCATTTTACCTGGCGTGCTAATAATTCTGCCAGCTTACCACCTTAGACACAACTAAATATCACAAACTGCTTTGTTTGATGTTTTATTTTGTGTGTGGTATGATTTTTTTAAAAAGCCACCACAATGCAAAGATCTTACAACAACACCATTCATAGGGTGTACATCTGCATTAAAGAGCATATTCATAGAAACGCCTCCATTGGCAAAATATATCACAAGATATGTCAAAAGAAGATCACAGTTATTAAAGCTGCAGAACAAAATATAGGAAATTTGAGGATTAGAAAAGCTATCCTAATTAATAAAACTTAATCCAACTATTAACAGCGATTGATCTAATATACACTGACAGGTTGGTTTAGAACAGATAGTCAACATATGCTACAGCTCTGCCACAAATTTAGCATTTGTAAAAGTAACTGATTAGTTAATAATTTTTAATCTTGACCTGTGTTTGTGTGTGTGTGTGTGTATATATATATATATAAATATATATACATACACATACACACATATATATATATATATATATATATATATATATATATATATATATATATATATATATATATATATATATATATATATATATATATATATATATATGCATATATACATACATATACGTACATACTTACATCTATACATATACATATATGCATATGTGGACACAGGACATCATGAAACATGTACAAAAAAAAATACGAAGTACGAGTACATGGAACATGAACTATTCTTTTCAACAATGAAAGACACAAATGGAAAACACACATATATATACATATATATACACATATACATACATACATACATACATACATATATATATCTATATAAATACATATATACACACACACATATATACATATACATGGCTTACTTGCATTTGATGAGGCTGCAAGGAGAGAGACTTGGAGACGCTACTATGAAAGGCTGCTATATGAAGAGAATGAATGGGAGAAAGAGAGTCTGCCAAATGTCGACCCAACAGAGGGACCAGCTATCTGAATTGATAGTACCTTCATAGATAAAGCAATTAAGGGTACGAAAACAAGGAAAGCCCCCGGCCCATCAGGAATCACCACACAGATGCTTAAAATATCCAGCAATGTCAGCCATAGTCTAGTCACCCGTATAGCCAATCAGGTGACAGATGATGTAGTCATACCCAATGACTAGTGTAGCAGCACCATAGTCAACTGCTACAAAGGTCAGGATGATGCATTAGATACAAATAATTACAGAGGTATCAAGTTGGATCAGGTAATGAAAGTCACAGAGAGGGTCATAGACCAACTAATTAGGGAGAGAGTCAGTTTAGACGAGATACAATTTGGGTTTGTGCCAGGGAAAAACACCACTGATGCTATATTTCTGGTAAGACAGCTGCAGGAGAAATACCTAGCCAAAGATAAACCTCTGTACCTAGCTTTCGTTGACATGGAGAAAGCCTTTGACAGGGTCCCCCGATCCCTTATCTGGTGGTCAATGAGGAAACTAGGGATAGATGAGTGGTTAGTGAGAGCTGTGCAAGCCATGTACAGGGACGCTGTCAGTAAGGTGAGGGTTGGCAACGAGTACAGTGAAGAATTCCAGGTAGAGGTAGGGGTCCACCAAGGTTCAGTCCTCAGCCCCCTCCTATTTATCATAGTCCTCCAGGCAATAACACAGGAATTCAAGACAGGATTCCCCTGGGAGCTTCTCTATGCTGATGACCTTGCTCTAATACCTGAGTCACTATCAGAACTAGAGGAGAAGTTTCAGATGTGGAAGCAAGGATTAGAATTGAAGGGCCTTAGAGTCAATCTAGCAAAAACCAAAGTCTTAATAAGCAGGAAGGCAGACAAACCACAAATCTCATCAGATAGATGGCCCTGCTTGATCTGTAAAGGTGTAGGTAGAAACTCCATAATATGTAGCCGGTGTAAGCTATGGACACATAAGAGGTGCAGCAGTATCAAAGGAAGGCTAACTAGCAAGATAGTTTTTGTGTGTGGCAAATGCTCAGGGGCAATAAACACTGAAAATGTGCAGAAAACAACCTTTGCCACACTCCATGGAGAAAAACTAGAAGTAGCTGATAGCTTCCGCTACCTAGGTGACCAAGTTTGTAGCAGGGGAGGGTGCACTGAAAGTGTAACTGCTAGAATAAGAATAGCCTGGGCAAAGTTTAGAGAGCTCTTCTCAAGGTTCATGGGTACTATTTCATTTTAAGAACTAGTTACAGCACTAAATCTATTCCAACACATTAAATGATGCTTGTATGCTTGTTTTATTAACTTTTGCTGGGGTTAAAGAGAATGTAAACACTACTGGAGTTTGAATTCAGGTCATCGAGGTCAGTACCTCACTTATTCAAGTAGATGTTTCAACAGTTATCATATAGTAATCAGTGAAAGATAGAGAAAAATTTCAAAAAAACTAAGGAAGATATACCTGAACCATGAGCACAATTCCTTGTATCGGTCAGTCCAAAACGCCCACGTATAGAAGTGGGTTCTTCAAAAACTGTCCTAAAAACAGAATTAATGGAAAATAACATCAAATAATGTAAATGGATAATAATTTTTAACATAGGTATATAACTACTAATAGAGAGGGGAGGACACTTTATAAATTAACCCCAGCTCTTGAGCGGTACCATATATGCTGGCATTTAAAACACATTTTTATTCTTAAATGTAACAAAAAATTGCTATGCACCTAATATGACATATTACAGGTAGGATACAGAGTACATGAGAGTATGATGAAACATATTAAATTTGCTTTTTACCACAAAATATACTTGCAAATAGGAGTGCATCTTAAGTGAGAATAAGTTTTATATAGCAGCAAATATATTTATCAACAAAATGCAAAGTAGACTCTAGTGAGATTTGAACTTGGACATAAAAAGAATGTAACTAAATGCTGCAAGGTATCGTCTGAGAAGATATTGATTCTACTGGTCTCTACTCAGAATATTAAAACAAATTAAAAAGGTAAAATATAACCATTGTCAACATTTTATATTAATTTTATCATGTCAGCATGGATGATATAGTCCCAAGTATTTAATGAAAAATATTCTAATGATGTAGATTACTGATAACCTTTTCTACTATTTGATACAAGGCCTGAAATTTTGGGGAAGGGGACTTGTTGATTACATTGGCTCCAGTGTTCAACCCTGAAAGGATGAAAGGCAAAGTAGACCTTGGTAGAGTTTGAACTCAGAATGTCAGGACTGATGAAATGCCACTAAGCATCTTGCTCAACATGCTAATGATTCTGCCAGCTCACTGCCTTTGCTAACTATAAATAACGACAAATATCTGTTCAGTCTTTATGTGACTATGACAATACACAGTTGTGGTAAGGTACAAGAAGATATATTTTTTTTCTTTTCCTATCTGTTGGAGGGGGTAACCAGTGACAATGTAATTCCATCAAGGGGGTATCAAAATATATTCACATACAAAAGAATGTATAGCTAGACCGATGAAGATTACTTGTTAATATTTCTACATTAGAAGGCGCTAAGCTGGTAGAATCATTAGCACGCAGGGCAAAATGTTTAGCGACATTTCATCCATCTTTATGCTCTGATGTTCAAATTCTGCTGTGGTTGACTTTGCCTTTCATTCTTTTGGGGTTGATAAAATAAGTATCAATTGAACACTGGGGTTGATGTAATCAACTTACACACTCCACCAAAGTTGCTGGCCTTGTACCAAAATCTGAAACCAATATTTCTTCAAAATGTTTGACTTCTACAAAATCTTATTTATTCTAACCTATATATGCTTTAATCCATTGTCAGAAATCATTTATACTGTGTCCCTTCTCCACTGGCAGTAATGAAGGAACTACCTCCACATATAGATCTATTTATTTAATATATATTTAATCCATTGCTTTGTTAAGCAACAACACCACTGAGTGCTTTTAGTAGCATTTGGACTAGTTCTTTAGTTTGAGGATAAATAAACTCAGTATCTGAATGAATTGTTGCCTACTACAACAACCCACGGCCTGTTGTTTTTTCTCTTACTCCACAACAGTCTTGGAAACCCCACAAAATATCATGGATGCTGCTCTTCTTCCTCTGACTAATCCATAGAAAATATTAAAAAACAGAAAGTTCAAGAATAAGATATCATCATAATCATCATCAGCAGCATTTAACATCCATGTTTCATGCTGACATGGGTTGAATGGTTTCACAGGATTCGATGTGGCCAAGGACTGCATCATGCTCTGATGTCTGTTTTGGCACAGTTTCTATGGTTGGATGCCCTTGCTGATGTCAACCACTTTACAGCATGGATTGAGTACATTTTGCTAGTCACCTACATCACTGAGGTGTCCATGCAGCCCATAGAATTACAAACCTTGCTGGGAGGTCAGCTTCATGCTAGGGGACAAAAGGAGTTGGGAGGGAAGTAGCAAAGATAATACATAGTTGAGTAGTCTGCAGGAGTGGGGGTGGTGGGTAGGTAGAAAAGCCAAGATTAATGCATAAGAGAAAGTGGTGGATGAGTCACTGTAACATGGGTGGAGAGCATAATACATAGCACCTCCAGAACTTAGTTTTGCTGATGAATGTGGGGCTTTTTGAGAATCTCACATCGTCAGAGATCCTGGTCCCTTGTCATCTCCTTTGTCAGGCTCAGGGTTCTGAGGTCAGCCTTACCCACTTCAATCCATGTTTTCTTGGTTCACCCCTCTTTCACAACTTCTGGTGACATTTAGCAATCAGCACTTCTTTATACAGTTCTCAATCCATTCATATCATGTGTTCATAACAGCAGAGTCTTCTTTCTTGCACAGTTTTTCCTGCTCAGTTTTTCCCTCAGTACCTTTGTACTAACTCTTTTACTCACACTCACACTGCACATCCAACGAAGCATACTCACTTCATTTCTTTCCAGTCTTCTCAAGTCCTCTGCATTCAAGACCTATGTCTCACTACCATCCAGCATTGCAGTTCTAATGCAAGCATCAAACTATTAGGGAAAGGATCTTCATTATCAGCAGTGGTCATAGTTTGCTGAACTTCCTCCAACCAGTTCTCACACTAGACTTTCAGAGCAACCACCTTTGCTTATTACATATCATCATCATCATCATCATCATCATCATCGCTTAACGTCCGCTTTCCATGCTAGCATGGGTTGGACGATTTGACTGAGGACTGGTGAAACCGGATGGCAACACCAGGCTCCAATCTAATTTGGCAGAGTTTCTACAGCTGGATGCCCTTCCTAACACCAACCACTCAGAGAGTGTAGTGGGGGTTTTTACGTGTCACCCACACGAAAATGGCCACGCTTGAAATGGTGTCTTTTATGTGCCACCC
>NC_068989.1:19543639-19561275 GCF_001194135.2 Octopus bimaculoides
ACTGTACTCATTTCCAACCCTCACCTTACTGACAGCATCTCTGTACATGGCTCGCACAGCTCTCACTAACCATTCTTCTATCCCAAGTTTCCTCATTGACCACCAGATAAGGGATCAGGGGACCCTGTCAAAGGCTTTCTCCATGTCAACGAAGGCCAGGTACAGAGGTTTATCCTTGGCTAGATATTTCTCCTGCAGCTGTCTCACTAGAAATATGGCATCAGTGGTGCTTTTACCTGGCACGAACCCAAACTGCATCTCATCTAAATTGATTCGCTCCCTAATTAGTTGGGCTATGACCCTCTCCGTAACTTTCATAACCTGATCTAACAGCTTGATGCCTCTAGGTAACAAAAGCTATCAACTACTTTGAGTGAGCTCAAGTTTCGGTGTGCTTGTATGAAGTGTTCCAATGCATCTAGATAAATATTAGGGTGCCGCTGGACTGGCTCCTGTACAGGTGGCACATAAAAAACACCATTTGAGCGTGGCCGTTCCCAGTACCGCCTGACTGGCCCTCGTACCGGTGGCACGTAAAAGCACCCACTACACTCTCGGAGTGGTTGGCGTTAGGAAGGGCATCCAGCTTTAGAAACTCTGCCAGATCAGATTGGAGCTTGGTGCAGCCATCTGGTTCGCCAGTCCCCAGTCAAATTATCCAACCCATGCCAGCATGGAAAGCGAACGTTAAATGATGATGATGATGATATACGATAAGAAATTCAGGAGTATATTTTGCTAAGTAACAGGATATAGAACATACCTGAGTACCTTGGTGGGACCAAGGAGTTTCCTCCAGGTATTAATTGCATCATCACGAGCAAGAACATGAACACCAATTGGGCCACTGAAGGAAAAGAAAGAAGAAAATGTTTATTCTTTAAGATGGAATACTATAACCAAAATCAAAATTTACAGGTATACATGAAGTAATAATTGTAAGAAAATTTTTTAGATTCATGACTGGAAAAAGAACATAGGCACTGCTGCTGTGGTTGATGATGATGCCAATGATGATGATGCCAATGATGATGATGCCAATGATGATGATGCCAATGATGATGATGCCAATGATGATGGTAGTGGTGGTGGTGATGAAGATGATAACAATGATGATGATAACGACGATGACAATGTAAGATATTTTATCAGTAACTTTACAGATTCCGCTATCAAATACCCTTGGAAGTAATAATTGTTTTAAACAAAGGCATAATACAAGAAATTTGAGGGGAGGGGGCTAGTTGATTAAAGTGACCCGGTACTTGAATGGTACTTTATTATATCGACATCAAAAGGATGAAAGGTAAAATTGACCTTATCAGGATTTGAAACATGGTATTTAGATTTTGTTAAATACTCTTTCCCACAAATATTTATAAGTTATATATTTCCTGCTGTATCTTTTAGCTTTTACTTGTTTCGGTCATTTGATTGTGGCCATGCTGGGGCACTGCCTTAAGGAATTTTAGTCAAACAAATCAATCCCAGTCTATGTTCTTTTTTTTTAAGCTTGATACTTAGGAGTAGCTGTGTGGTAAGAAACTTGCTTACCAACCACATGGTTCTGGGTTCAGTCCCACTGGACTCAGAACCATGTGGTGGGAAGCAAACTCCTTACCACATAGCTATCCCTGTGCCTGTATGCTTATATTTATTTTCTATTTATTTCATGTCAGACTTCGTGAATAACAGTGTCGATTGTTTCAGGTCTTCAATGGGTCAATCATTGGTCCACTGCATTTACAACAATGAGAGTGACGTGGAATTTCCTGTGTATTTTTGGGTAGAACAGTTAGGGATTGATGTTGTTAGCGTTGTCATCATCATCATCATTTAATGTCCATTTTCCATGCTGGCATGGGTTAGGTGGTTTGATTGGTGATGGTAAGCCAGAGAGCTGCGCTAGGCACAGTGTACTGGGTGCATTTTACATGTTACCAGCATGGTGACAATACAACAGTGTACTTCAGTTTGAAAGCACAAGTATACTGGTTTTCTCACTAATGTTGACAGCTTTCACCAATATATATTAGTGAAAAATGTGCACATACATACATAAAGATGATGCTCCAGCATGACTAACTGTAATACTAAAACACATTAATGAATATATACAACAGGTCTCTACACAGTTTCTGTTTACTCCAGCATGGTTTTAACAATGATGGCTAAAGCAAACTAAAGAACTATAAGGTATTGTCCAACCCAAAGCTATGGTAGAAGATATTTTTACCAAGGTACTGTTCAGTGGGATTGAACCTAGAACCATGTGGTTGCAATACAAACTTCTTAACGATTTTGCAGTATTTACTTTATAATCATTTTTCCTAAAGTAATGGAAAGGCAAGTTTTTGCAAACTTCAAACATTTGTACACTATAGGAGTAAGTATGTGAAATTGCTAGCAACAGGAAGATTGCCTTTCATACAGTTAACCTTTCTACCTAAGGGTTAAATGGGAAAGGACAAAATAAAATTGCTGTAACAAAGGCCATCAGTAGATCTGGTTTTATAAAAACCTTATTGTTAGATACTAAAGAGGATGAGAGATTGAAGGTGATAGAGAAGCTTGTTGCTAATGGCTGTCTCTATAACTTTTGAGACGTTGGAAGAGCCAGAAGAAGTGCGGTTTTGGAGATTAGGTCAATTGTAGTGTTTCTAAAAATCAGGATATAATCAAGAAAGTGATATGCTTATTATCCCAGGATAATAGCATAGAGATTGTGAGGGTTTATCACCTTCTTGGTTGGAAGTGACCAGAGGTACTTTGCAATTCAGCATGTATGTGTGCCTTCATCATCATCATCATCATCATCGTTTAACGTCCGCTTTCCATGCTAGCATGGGTTGGACGATTTGACTGAGGACTGGTGAACCAGATGGCTACACCAGGCTCCAATCTGATTTGGCAGAGTTTCTACAGCTGGATGCCCTTCCTAACGCCAACCACTCAGAGAGTGTAATGGGTGCTTTTATGTGTCACCCGCACGAAGGCCAGTCAGGCGGTACTGGCAACGGCCACGCTCAAAATGGTGTATTTTATGTGCCACCCGCACAAGAGCCAGTCCAGCGGCACTGGCAACGATCTCGCTCGAAAATCCTTACACATGTCACGGGCACAGGCACGGGCCTTGTATAGTTGAAAGAGATAGTTTTAGTGGATAGTTAGTGTGTGTGTAGTGTGGCAAAGTATCTAAATGGGCATAGAATGTAAAGACTATCTCTGTGAAGTACTGCTTATAGAATCATGGTTGAGAAGAAGTGAAATAAAAGAAGAATGTGGAAAATTCACAGCAATCCTTTTGGCAAGGGACAGAAAAGATCAGCTGCAATTTAAGGGATGAGAGAGCTTGCAGATTGTGCAATGTATGGAGGCAACCTTTGTGGTATGGATGATGATGATGATGCAAGAGTTACAGTGCTGGTAAAAGTCCAGTTTGAGTTTTAGTTGTGTGCAAGATATATAGGGACATGCCTGAGAGGTTTGTTTCACTCATCCACCGAGTTGTTTCTGACAGGTCAGGAATGAAGAACATGTGCTGCAAGGGATAATTAACATAGAACTGGTGGGGCCTTAACCAGTTAGTTGACTTGAAATAACATAGGGTCCAGAAAGTTGTTGCACAGAATGTAGATATAATATAGGGAGTTTTAATAAGGTCGTGGTTGGATGACCTGACAGGTATAGAGATGGTGATAGCTTGGTAGTGGTGTGGTTTGGTGGTGAGAAAGAAATTAAGGTTTTTTAGTGCCTTTGTATCAGACAAGGATAACTGAATTATAAAAATATGGGATTTAAAAAAAAAACCCCAAAAGCAACCATTCAGTGATAAACAACTATAGAGTTGACTGAAACACAATATGGTAGTATAACAAAAGTTGGTGTTACTCACCTGCACATGAAGGTCACCAATCGGTTATAGAAGAATTTTTCTGAAATGAAAAACCTAAAGTAAATAGGATGGAAATGGAAAGCTTCTCAAATAAATAAATGATATACCATATTTGATGGCATAAAAGATATACAGGCATTTTAGATGCATCCCAATTTCAGCAGTGCATATTCAAGGGAAAAAACTTTCTATGCATTAAAACATGTAGTATATGCCCAACTTCACAAATAGGAGTTTTTCAGACATTTTTTGTAGAAAAAGTAAGTGCATCTTATATGCTATCAAATAAGGTAAATATACTTTTATATACCTAGAATATATAGATTTGGTGATGTAAACTGGAAAATGGCACTCAAAACACGAGTATAAGTATATTCTTTTATTAATACTCAGCAGAAGTTATTGAGTACTCAAGGGCTGAGAGTTTCATGCATTGACACTGATCAAAAGTATCTCAACCGTTACATATATATACTTTTGAGAACATTCTCTTCCAGATTTATATAAAAAGGCATAAATTTTCTGTAAAAAATCATATCTCAGAAACAAATGGGATGAAAGCACTAATAAATGATTATCCAAAATTCTGATTACCTCCTTCTTCTTAATATATATATAGGCGTAGGAGTGGCTGTGTGGTAAGTGGCTTGCTTACCAACCACATGGTCCAGGGTTCAGTCCCACTGCGTGGCATCTTGGGCAAGTGTCTTCTACTATAGCCTCGGGCCGACCAAAGCCTTGTGAGTGGATTTGGTAGACGGAAACTGAAAGAAGCCCGTCGTATATATGTATATATATATATGTATGTGTGTATGTGTATGTGTTTGTCCCTCCAACATCGCTTGACAACCGATGCTGGTGTGTTTATGTCCCCGTAAGTTAGCGGTTCGGCAAAAAAGATCGATAGAATAAGTACTAGGCTTCTAAAGAATAAGTCCTGGGGTCGATTTGCTCGACTAAAGGCGGTGCTCCAGCATGGCCACAGTCAAAAGACTGAAACAAGTAAAAGAGTAAAAGAGTATATATATATATATATATATATATATACACACACACACATACACACTCACATACATACACATCAAGACAGCATCTAACTTGATGCCTCCCAGAAGTTTCAGAAAGGAATATTTTAACACACACACACGCATGCACCCATGCACATACAATTCTTTTAATACTAACTTAAAACTTGAGAAGTAAATTTTCATTATAGAATGAAAGTAAATTAATAATATACTTTACTACTGACCTTGATGCACACTATAAAATTGTTCAGCTTGTTCTCTGCTTAATTTCACCATTTTAGTACGGACAAGCCAAAATTCATTCTCAAGCATAATTCTTCGAATTTCCTGCAATTTCAACATTCATTTTAGAAAAAAATAATCTGTCAACCAATATGAATTTACAAAAAAGTTTTAGATAGTCATGGGACCAAATTTCTCATTTCTAGTTGTTAGTTTATCACCATAGCTGAATGAAAGACCAAGTTTTTCTATTGTGATAAAATACCAGTAATATAATCACAGGGAAGAAACATGGATGAAACTTCATGCCTTATTTCAAACACTGGGTTATATCCAGTGGCATATGGTGGTTGTTGTACTGGGCGCACTACCACCAAATTTTAAGTAGGGGTATAACAAAAATTTTCCATTAAGATTTGTGATTAAATTAATGAGTGAGGTTAATATTTATAATGAATTTGCCATTTTCACACACCTAGCACACCCAGAATATATGCCCCTGGTTATATCATAGAGCAAAACAACAACTATTTGCAGTTTCAATTCCAGACTAACTACAATGGGGAATATCTATTACATTGAACTCAAGCCGATAAGATGTATATATATATATATATATATATATATATATATATACACACACAGACACACTCAACCCTGGGAGGTTTAAAACAGCTGCTACTTAGCTTTGCTTTCCTATGGTTAAACAGATGAGAGATAAATTGTGCATTTGATAAAATGTCTATTTATTGCTGTAACATATCTAAAAATTCTTTCCCAACCCTGTTTACAACATTCATCTAACATATGTATCTGACCTCTTTCACCCCATGTCTATACCCACTTCACTCCTTCTTCACTCTTCTAACTTCACCCACTGCCCTCCCTGACACTTCTGCATCCTCTCCTCTATACATCTCTTGGACATGTGAACATGAGAATATGTTCTAACACCTCATCATCACTATATTTACTTCTTTTGAGCTTCACTCCAGCTTCCCCATCCACCCTGTAAAATACAAAGTAGCCTTGAATCTCCTCCACAAAGAATAACCTATTTCTGCTCCCCTCATTATACTTTAATCTCTCAATACCTTGCTTTTAAAGTATTTACTCTCTCTCTTTCTCCTATTCTTCCTCTCATTCAAGGAGGCTCTTCAATTTAGCAAGTTACAAGTTAACATAATTTTCCGTCTTATTGGATCCTGTCAAAATGCCCAACCCATGCTAGCATGGAAAGCAGGTGTGAAATGGTGATGATGATTTCCAATAGTTGAAGCATTGAAAAATTAAGTATCCAGGTCCATCTGAATAAAACTAAGCAAGAAAACATAAATCTGCAGGACAATTTTACCTCTTCAACATAATTGTCCACAGTTCAACCTAGATCCTACCCAGCAATGCCTACTAATACATAATCCACATAGCCGTTCTTTCTTAAAATACTAATCTCACATCTTCTGCCTTACTGATCTTTTTTCTCAAGACTATATACTCTGTATTCCAACTTTGCTCTGGAACACTATGCCTACACAAAGGTAGAAACCAATAACTGCATCATTTACTCTCTTTTCCAGATTTTAACACCAAAGATTTCCAGTTACTTTGGTTCAATGAACATCTTAAACACTTCTCTATAATTCATTTATTACCTCAACTACCTTTCAGATTCCTCTAACTATTAACAGTTGTTTGTGGCTGGACATGTTTAAAAGGTAGTTTTTTGACTTGCAATGAAGGCATCTGCTTCACTTCATCCCTCTCTGAACTGAACACCTTTGATGATTTCAGAATTTTTTTTGATTTTTGTACATCTCTTATACCAATGCTGCTGACAGAGAGGGACCAAATCAATCATTTGCTATTCTCAACTGTCTGCACCAATTAGTATTAACATCTATTTGAATACCTAAAAGACACACCAACACCTACTGATGCAGGTCTATTAACCAGAAACTTCTGCTTTTCACACCATATTTAATCTCTAGGCACATGAGTCAGCAAATTGCTTTGTCAAACGGAGCACTTCACATCTTAATAATTCCTCTGGTTTTAGTCAAACAGCTACATAAAATTTCATTATTTTTGCAGGGCTAGCTGTCTAAGTTAACTTAGATTCAGAACATCTTACCTGCAAATATAAACAGAAAGACTTTTGCCTCTGTTCTTATTTTAGCTGGTGGTACATTAACTTATTGGGAACATGTGAGGTTGACAAGAAGAGCATCCAACTGTAGAAATCCATCTGACCCATACAAGCATGGAAAAGTGGACATTAAATCATGATGGTGATGATGATTTATCCTTACCAGCCCTATTAAAGACCAGAGTGTAGGGCTCAGTTTTAATTACACAAGCAAGTATATATGTAATGTATATAAATAATTAATATTTCGTTTTTGGATTTGGTTTGCAAGATTCTTTATGTGTGTAACCTGATATGTATACAGACACAACAAAATAATTTATAGTTTTATCAAAATAGAAATGTTCTCATACATGTGTATACACACATATTGAGACTTGCAAGTACACACAGTACTATGTTGGGTTTCTATTTTTAATTCATTATGAAAAATATTTAACTGTCAATATTGGTGTGTATTTCTAAAATATTCCTTACTTTAGTTAAGCTGTTTGCTCCCTATGGAGTATAGGTCTTGGATGATATTTCTCCACTCTCAAGTCTAGACCATCTTTTCTGCTTTTTTCCAGTGAGATCCCTACTTTTTCAACTCTGTCTCAATATCCTTCCTCCAGCTATTTTTAGGGCATCTCTTCCCCCACCTCTTGTAGGATTGATATGTATGTTTTTTGGAAGGAAGGCCTTCCTCTCTCAGGTCTTGTTGGCTTTGAATTATCATCAATGCTTCTATTTTTCTAGGTAGGGGTGTTGGTCCCATACAAACTCATTTTTACCTTTGGGAAGAGATGGTTCATATTAGTCTGGTCTCTATCCATTGACCTATCTGGCCTGGGAGACCATATCAGGAGCTTACACCCTGCTGGTATAGCTCTCAGGGTCACAGAAGCACACAAGCTACCACACTGCAACAAGGACTGGACTTTGTGGTGATTCTAAATATTCCACTCTCTATTTAAAGTGAGAGAGAATACAATTTGTGTAAAACTGGCTTTATATTGTTTATGTATTACTTTTATTATATATCTTCATACATCACTATAGTATACACTGACAGACAGTTGCATCTTTGATTGTGGTTTTGTTGGACTGAGGGTGGACAACAACTATAACCATTAATACTCATTACTAAAGCCATCATATTGAATAGTCATAGATATAACTATATCCTGCTAGCATGGTAGGCGGACGTTAAATGATGATGATGATGGTCAAAGCTGAAAATTTCTTTGATCATAGGTCTGCTGTATCAGAGTAATTTTAATCTAATGTTGTTTCAAGGGTGTATATTAAATTAACTCAAGTCTAGTCAACATCCACACAAATTAGCAAATGTCTTGTTTGCTGAATTCTAAGCTCCAACTTAGCTCAAAAGACCCAGGGGTGTTTGTTACTGAAAAGGCCAAACCAAGCTGAAACACTTGTGTTTGACAATCTACTGACATCATTCTGAAAGAGCTTAGTGTTTTTAAAAGAAGTTTTCTGAGACAATATTACAGTTAGCCCTGTTCTACATTTGTATACATATCAGGTTACACACATCATTATTATAATCTAATGCTGTTTTAATTCCATGTATTGATTTAACACAATCCTGGTTGGCTTCCTCACTAATCAGTAAATGTTTCATTTGTTGATTTCTGTATTGGAATGAAAGCCCCAACTTATCTCAGAATGACCAAGAATACTTGTCACTGAGGAGACTAAATCAAGTGGAAACACAAGTGTTTGACAGCCTGCTGATGTCATTCTCAATGAGTTCCATGCTTTTAACAAGAAATCTTTTAAGAGAAATTTCTCTCAGATAAAGTATTACAGCTAGTACTGTCCTACATTTATATATATTGGGTCATCCTATAAATAATGCAGGTTTTTTATACTTTTTTTACTTTTCAAAATTAAGATAGACTTGCAAGGCTCCTCTTCCAAAATTCACTTGTCTGTGACAAAAAATACTACTCCAGTACTGTTCTGACCTCGTCTACAGAATTAATATTTTTTCTAACCAAATGATTTTGAAGACTGCAGAATAAATGATAATCAAATGGGGCAATATCCGACGAATATGGTGGGTGGGGCATTGTTTTCCATTCAAACTGCTCCAGCCTTTGGACTGTCATCCTCACTTGATGTGGTCGAGCATTATCCTGATGGAAGAACACCTTTTGTCTTAAAACCAAAGATGGTTGTTTTTCTTCTAGCACTGACTTAAGCTGCTCAAGCTGCTTACAGTAGATCTCCTTTGTTATCATTTGGTTTGGGTTTAAAAGTTCAAAGTGGAATAAACCTTTCATACCCCACCAAACAGGTAACATCTTATGTGAATGAAGATCTCTTTTAGCCTGGGGTGCCAGTGTTTCTCCTTTCCCTACCTACTGTCTTTGGCACTTGACATTTTTATAGAAAACCCATTTCTCATTACCAGTCACTATTCGGTTAAAAAAAGGTTCATTTGTGAGACGTGACAGTAAAGAAGAGCACACATTCACTCTCTGCACATGATTAGACTCAAAAAGTTTATGAGGAACCCATTGACCCAATTTGCTGACTTTTCCGATGGCACACAGGTGTTGATGAATGTTTGAATGACCAAATCCAAGATTCTCTAGTACTTCCTCAACAGTTACGATGGGATCTTGTTTCACTAGGGTATACAGAACTTCCTTATCAAGATCTACAGATCTCCCAAGACGAGGCTCATCTTCTAGGCTGTAGTTTCTGGCTCGGAATTTCTGGAACCACCATTGATGCTGCCTTACGCTTATTGTCTGATATCCATATACTGCATTAATATTCCTTGCACTTTCCATTGCATTGTTGCCTTTATTGAACTCATAAAGCAAAATATGCTGAACATGCTTTGTCACTTCTATTATAGCTTTGAAAAAATAACTGTTAAAATCAAACTGCACTCTTCAAGACTTGCACTAAGAATAAAGACAAGGTAAAATTACTACATACTTTTATAGCAAGTTGATGCAAGTAGTTATCCCATTCCCCTCCGACTTTTAGCTCATGCAATTGAAAAAACTGCATTACTTATGGGAGCATTACTAATGTTATTTCCAGTGTGTATATTGATCTAACTTTGTGGGGAGTGGGGGTGGAAAGAAATAACATAGTTAATCAATCTACAACTTTTCACAACAATCTGTTCCCCCCCCAAAAAAAACTCAAAAAATTCATTGTTATATGAAAAAAGACAAAAAAATTCTTTTCTGAAAATAAATGCTAATCAGATTAAACTTAATCTAAATTATAACGTTCTACCTTGAAGTAATTCAAGCAAAAATGCTAATAAGAATACCACAAGATACTCTTAAAAACAAGATGGTAATAGACTGCATGCCTTTTTATGTCAGATAGACATATTACATATGTATTATATTTGTAGTGTTTGTAGTAGGACATATGTGTTTATAAGTTAAGATTAGCTAAATATCATTAATATTTATTTATTTTAGAAGTAATAACATTCTAGAATGAAATCCAGTTTGGTAAACAAACCTTTATAAATTGTCAGAACAGCAGGTTACCATGCTCTCTCCTCCCACTCCCTATCATGCCCAATACAGCCAGCCACCGTTATTACTTCATCAGTTACTGCATCTCACCATTCTACTGGTTAAGTTCTTCTCCCCTTCCACTTTTAGAAATTCATGCCTTCCAACAACCTGCCCCCAACCCATTACTTCAATTACCACAATTTCCACCAGTCAACTGTAAGGAGCTCCCATTCTTCTTATCTCTTCCAGGATGCAACCTGCTAGTATAATGTCAGCTCACCCACACTGCCTTTCATTTTTCAGAACTCATACACTGTAAACAAAACTACAAGCTTACCATAACCTCTTGCTTCCTTCATTACCACCAGTCTGTTAGCATCCCTAGCAACATTATGGAAAGACAGGAGACATAATGAAGACAACCATTGACTATAAGAGCAGAAATTCTGAAAAATTTGCACAAGGGAGTCAAGAACTCCATAAGACACAGGGAAGCCAACTTGTCTGGGAGAGCAAATCTCTTCTTCCGTGTCTAATGTCTTCTGTCAGCTAGTCCCTTTTTCACTTCTAGAATTCTTGCACACCAAATAAACCACCTGCTTACAACAAGCTGTCTCTTTCCTTAATGCCACTACACCCATGGCAGCATTATGGAGAGAAATGAGCCTTAATGAAGGTAACTTGACTCAGGGAAAGTAGAATGCCTGAAAATTCTGCATGGGGGGATGTGGACACTACAAGCCTCAGCGAAGGCAAACTAACTTGGAGAATAGCAACTCTGAATAACAAACATAGTGTGAAAGGAGTACTTTACTCCTGCTAGACAATCTTTCTAATGTAGTTGATATGATATATTGAATCCATGCTGTTATGTGATTTGTGAGCGTCACCTTCCTGGCACTTGTGCCGGTGGCACATGTAAAGACATTCAAGCGAGATTGTTGCCAGTGCCCCTGGACTGGCTCCTATGCAGGTGGCACGTAAAATACACCATTTTGAGTTTGGCCGTTGCCAGTACCACCTGACTGGCCTTTGTGCCAGTGGCACGTAAAAGCACCCACTACACTCTTGGAGTGGTTGGCATTAGGAAGGGCATCCAGCTGTAGAAACTCTGCCAGATTAGAGCCTGGTGTAGCCATCTGGTTCACCAGTCCTCAGTCAAATTGTCCAACCCATGCTAGCATGGAAAGCGGACGTTAAACGATGATGATGATGATGATGAAAAGGCATCTTACTGGGAAAAACCCTGTAAATATGACTGTCAATTCAATGAAAAAACCCTAATTGGAAATGCAGGACAAACACTATCATGTTAATAGTGTGTAGTAATCAAGTGGAAACATCTAGCCATGGGTAAAAACCTTTCATGACATCAAACAGTTGCACAAACTCTTTTCCTTTCATGTATAGGAAACAGACATCAAGCAAATGACCCATCAATGCTGGTACAATGAAAGGTAGGTCTAGTGAAATTGTAGAAATGCAAGAACAGAATAAATGTAGAGTGGATGTGTGCTGTGTACAAGGTGAGCCGGAGGGGAGGGGCTCAACCAGATTCTTCATGGGTAATACAATACACCACTACAAATACGTTTTTTTTTTCTGGTGGTGGGGTAGATATATTGTTGGCAGTGAAATGGATAGATAAGGTGTTAGTATCTATTATAATAAGTTATTGAAACACAAATAAAATTTTAAGAAGTACATGTTCTTGCAGTGGTTTGTATACACAAACTGAGATGCACAGCAGTATATAAACAGAAACTAAGTACTTTTGTCCTTTTGCAGTTTCTTTTTACAGTTTGACATTTTAGTTCCAAAACATTTTGATGTGTTGGTAAATAGTAAACAAGCTTGAGTGATATGATCTCTGATGTGGGCATGCTTATGAAATATAATGAATGTTTAATGTATAATCACTATCATAGAAAAATGTAACATCTCCATAGTGATTAAAGCTCTACATTACATGTCAGTTAGACTGAACAAAAAATAATTTATGCCATCCACATATCACCAGGCACTTGGAAACAAAACAAAATTGAAAACATTTAGTTCTCATGTTTAATGTATAACTTTTAGATTTAAGAATCCAGATACGAAGTGTGTATTATACACACACACACACACATGTATGCACACAAACACTCAACAGACTGGCTTCTGTACATTCCTGTACCAAATTTCACTTGCAAAACTTTGACTGACACAAGGTTACAGTAGAGGACACTTGCTCAAGGTGTCATGCCATGAGACTGAACAGAGGCTAATAATTGCAAATCAGGCTTGTTAGCCATATCTGTGTATCATATTACTGTAAGCAGTTAAATAAGTTCTTATTTTTTCTTACAACAGATTCACACTAACACATATATATATACATTATCATTCAACCACTAACGTGGTTAAATATATTCTTAAGTCCACCATTTCGTCAATTGCAGCAGCTTCCAAGCTTCACCACTAATTCAGTTCCCAACTAAATTGCAAACTGTTAATAGTTTTAAAGAGGACACCTCCTCAGCTACACTTTGGCATAAATAGTTTGAACTGTGAGGAGCTGAGCTAATCATGTATATTTCATTCCATAGTTTGAGATTTTAAAATAATAGTATACTTTTCTTAGGCTTAAATGATAGAAAAATGCACGAGGAGCTGTTAATATAACCCTTATATGCAACTACATCTAAAATAGTGGACTTCTGTACATGATCAAAGGCACCCAATATTTTTGTTTACATGTTGAAAAGAGAGAGAGAGAACTATTGTGTAGAGATTGGAGTGGGGGTTCATGTTTTCCTGTTCTAAGCTAGAAATGAGACTGAAGAATCAATCCATCTTTATTTGTCAATCAAATAGAGGAAGACAACAATGATGGCGGTGGTGATTTGTGATGGTGGTGATTGTTGTCACTGTGGTTGTGTAGTTCGATGATATCCCTGACTGAGATAACTTTTAAGTGGCTAACTTACAATTTTGCTTTGCTAAAAGAGAGAAAAAATTCTCAATCTATTGAAATTTGAAAAATGTAAAAGAAAAGGAAAACTAACAGTAATTATTAATGCTACTCATAGAAATTAATTTGCATATTTCAAGAGAAAATCTGAAATTTGTTTGCAGGTAAAGCGACAGCTATGGACATGTTTCAAAACCTCCCTTGCAGGTGAAATTTCACCTGTGTTAAAATTTGAAAGTGTCTTCTGACAAGGTGTCTAAAAACCAATGTAAAAAATTAAAAAAAAAACATTTTGGATATAAATAGTAGTAGGAATATGCATCTCGGTCTTGAGAAGCCATGGATCTGAGCCTGAAGAAATTATGTCAGTTGCTGATGGTGGTACAGCATCTAGTGTGGCTGTAGAGGCTCATATGGGAGTGGCTATCATGCATACAAGGACTGGACTGCATTTGAAGGAGTCCTCTGCTGGTTACAAATGATCACCCACGCTGGAGACAAATACTGCAAAAGGAGATGAAGCAAGGGGAAGAAAAACAGGAACTTGCCACTAAAGAAAAGTGCACTCGACAGAATGAAAAACCCAGTAGCACTAGCAGAGAGCTCCTTCAAATGCAGTCTATCTGTCTGTCTGTCCATCCATACATATATATATGATGCTTATCTAACGTCTTTATAAATGATTTAATGCCATATAATTGCCTGTCTATCTCTTATCATATATATATCTTTATATATACATCATCTTTATCATCATCATATCATATGTATATATATGTTTATATATTTATGGATAATTTAATTTGGTAGTTGTTCTGACTTGTATTCCTTTTAGCAAACTTTTTTTTTACATTATTTACATCATTTACATTCGACGGATATTTGTCCTCATCTTGTTTGTTGTTAACACAACGTTTCGGCTGATATACCCTCCAGCCTTCTTCAGGTGTCTTGGGGAAATTTCAAACTTGGGTTCTCATTCCTAAGGTATTTTCAATGTTGTTGTTGTTATTATTATTATTATTATTAAAATTAAAAGAAGAGTGCCATTTGCTATCTTGTGAACAATATTTCGACATCTCGCGTGTCTTCAATTGGTTCAAAAAATAAATTTGTCAATCTACTTCATTTTGGTTAATATAGAAAGGATTGAGGTAACTCCTCCTGAAGACATAGAGTCAAAATTAAAAGAAGAGTGCCATTATTATTATTATTATTATTATTATATTTTAAAAAGGATTGCCGTAACTCTTCATGAAGGTAAATAGTCAAGACGAAGAGCAAGATTCGATTGTATAAATGTTTTATTTGTTGAACAATATTTTAATCACAATGAAGAAGATTTTCCCCAAGGTATACAAATGAGAATTCCTGCAGATGCAATAACAATGACCAGTGCAAAAATGCCAGGAGAAATAATTTATTAGAATTGAAATTATCAGCAATATCTGAATTTAGTAAAAAAAGTGGATAAAATATTGAATGTAGCAAATTTCCTTTAGGGTGTACATATTTTTGTAATGTTTGAAAATTAATATTCATAACTTTGAAAATGTTTATTTTGTGTTCCAAATTTGTATAATGTTTGCGTGTATAATATATTTTATTCAGTATAAATTTCATTTGATTTCCTTCAATGTTATCAGAGTAATGGCAATTTTACTGAAATATTTTAGGGGTGTACATGCTTCTGTGAGATACTGTACACACACACACACACACATATATATGACACGCTTTCACATAGTTTCCATCTGTAAAATTCACTCACAGGGCATTGGTCATCCGAGGGCTATAGTAGAAAACACTTGCCCAAGGTGCCACACAGTGAGGTTGAACCTGGAAATACATGGTGCAAAGCAAGTTTCTTACTTCTTTATGGTTGCTAGTTAAATAGTATAGGTGAGTATTCATTTTCACACCTAAAAAAGAAAACGAAAAAATTATCCAAAATTCTGTTGATCAGTGCCAAGCAAACAACTTGCTGGTGAGATTCAGCAGTTCAGAATTTGGCTGTGAAGAATCGTATTTTCTGTTATTTAATCTCTAACCATGGAAAAATTAAATAATTTACTTTATAAAAACTAAATAAATGAAATATCATATTTTACTTCATAAATTTGGAAATTATTCAAATAAATATTTATGATGTAAAATACAAAGATATTTTATTATACCTTTTTTTTTTTTTCATGAAGTAAATTATTCAATTTTTTTCTTGGTTAGATGTGCTTAGAGATTAGCTAACAGAAACAAATTTAGTCGCAGCCAAATTCTGAATTGCTGAATCTCACCAGTGCTTGGCACTGATCAGTGAAATTTTAGCTAATTTTTTTTTTTTAAGGTGGAAAAATTAATACTCAATTCCACTGTTTAACTATCAACCATGAAGAGCCAGAAAGTTTTCTCACTAGATGTCATTTCATAATCACTTACAATCCAACAAGGTTAAACTCAAAATTTCTGTTAAAATAAAAGAAATTACTCAATATCTTCAAATGGCCAAAGGTTAAAACAGAAAATAATTATGGTGCAGGTATAGTTGTGTGGTAAGAAGTTTGCTTACCAACCACATGGTTCCAAGTTTAGTCCCATTGTGTGGCACCTTGTGAGTAGATTTGGTAGACAGAAATTGAAAGAAGCCCATTGTTTTCTTCATTCTTCATCACTTAACATCCACACTGGCATGGGTTGGACAGTTTGACAGGAGCTGGCAAGGCCGGAAGCCATATCAGGTTCCATTGTCTGTTTTGGCATACTTTCTATGTTTGGATGCCCTTCCTAATGCCAACCATTTTACAGAGTGTACTGAGCAGCTTTTATGTGGCACCAGAACTAATGATTTTTACATGGCACCATCACTGTGCATGTGTGTGTGCGTATGTTTGTCACCTTGTCTTGACCTTGTGTGATAGTTGTAAAATGGTTGTCACTGTAATACAAGCAGTGTCATTCAGTTCCACATTCCTGTGAGAGCATGTCTGGCTATGGGAAAATATTACCTTGTTTGGCAAGAGGAAGAGCATCCAGCCCTAGAAAAAAATTGTCCCAATAAACTCCATCCAACCCATACAAGCATGGAAAAGTGGATGTTAAAATGATGATGGTGATGGTGATGATTAAAATAAGAGAAATTAATTAAATTCTTTCCACAGCCAATAGAATT
Source organism: Octopus bimaculoides (assembly GCF_001194135.2). Taxonomy (NCBI): domain Eukaryota; kingdom Metazoa; phylum Mollusca; class Cephalopoda; order Octopoda; family Octopodidae; genus Octopus; species Octopus bimaculoides. The sequence goes on from NC_068989.1 coordinate 19,560,556, forward strand.
GTCTCATGATCACCTGTGGTGGTGCATATTCTAACCTCTAGCACATAGATGTATTGTCACTTCTTTGAGATTTTACCCAACAACTAAGGTGGCTTCTACTCCTCAAAGTAGGCTGGTCTCATGCCACCTCCACTGGAGTAAAATGACTGAGTGCAGCTGTTTGGACAATGATGGTTTGGTATGGCTGACTGTACATTCAGCCTACTTTAGAGGCAACTTTTTAAGCAAAAACACACACACATTACAATTCAACATGCTTGACAAAAACACTTTCCCTCTCATACAAATAAAGAGAAATATGCCGGCACACACAAACAGAGAGAAAGAGAAGGAGGGAGAGAACAAGAAAAACATTAAAATGTCTGATATCAAATAAGTCAGTATTAAATCAATGACATCAACAGGTGGAGGCAAAACAACTGTGCCGAAATGTCTCATAACTTACCTCCTATCACATACTCTCGACTCATTCATCTCTCCTCTTTTCATTACCTACAGCCTAGTGCTAAGCTATTAACATTGTATCTGCATATTTACCCTGCAGTTGTCTACTTGACATAGTTGAAGTCAATCTCACTAATCTCATAGAGCCTAGTTCTTTACAGCTGTTTTAGTGACTGGTTGATGTAATATGTGCCTTATATGTGTACAAGTCTGCATTCACAGTTATGTGTGTGTATATATATATATATATATATATATATATATATATATATATAT
>NC_068989.1:19561516-19565925 GCF_001194135.2 Octopus bimaculoides
ATGTGTCTACGCTTGCGTGTCTTTCAATGTGTCTGTGTCTTTTGTAAGTGCATGTGTGTATGGGGAGTGTCTGTATCACCTATATACTCTGTTAATACGTGTTCGTTTGTATTTGTTTTTATTTATTTATTTGTTCATGTGTGTGTGTGTGTGTGTGTGTGTGTTTTTTTGTGTTTAATTAAATTTTGTTAACGTATGTAGTATTTAATTCCATTTGTTTATCTATGTATTTGTTTATCTATCTATCTATCTATATATATATATATATATGGGAGAATTTATGAAAAAAACAACAACAGACGAGGACAGGTGGTGTAAACAACAAAAGGATGTGTTAGTTTAACGCTCTGGAACAGAGAAAGTTTTTAACGTTTTGAAAGAATACGGAGAAGAACAAGGAGAAAAACACAGAGAAAAAAAATTTGAATGTTGTTGTATCATGGCGACTGCCGGACAGAAAGTTCACGCAGGAGAGCTATATATAGGTAATGAAAAATTATAGAAGTGAACTCTTTTCAAGAAACAACAGTGTAGGGCTTAATTTATTGAGCGATTAGATTAATGTATTAATTTGAAAGAGACAAGTTCCAAAGTCAATAATACTCCTCATCAAAGCTTACACATATCTAAACACAGAGGGTGTATATAAGCCATTATAAGCATGCAAACATATAACATACAAAACCATATATATACATATAATAGTGTAATTCCGTGCCCAAATCAAAGTTGGATAAGTAATTGCATAAATACATACAGATAAATTAAGAAGTCCAAGCTGATGAAATAACAGTTCACAATAATTCAAAAGGGAGTCCTTAAATGAATCTAATAAATAGAAAGAATCTTACGACCATTTCCAGGAATGTGCCAAGAAAAATGTAGGTAAAACTTTTTGGACTTCAGTAATCCATATTTCCTTCATCAGAGAATATGTACGGATTTGGAATTTTTAAACAAAATCAGATATATTATCTGTAGAGTGGTTGGTGTTAAGATAATAGGAAGGGCATCCAGCTGTAGAAATCATGCCAAAGCAGACATTTAGAGCACAATGTAGTCATTGGACCAGTCAGATCCTATCAAGTTGTCCGACCCATACCAGCATGGAACATAGATATTAAATGATGATGAAGATGGTGTGTGTGTGTGTTTATCCAATCTACGGACATTGTTGTTGTTGTTTATTCCAAAGTTGGCTCTCATATAGCAGATCTATGGTTAAAGGTATTCCACTTGTGACCATCAATACTGTCCAATATGCTCTTCCTTTATTTACAATGACAAGGAGTGATATGAAGGAGATTTGGCTACTATTTCTAGCAGGCTGGTTGTGAGGGGCACAAACAAAAAGACACACACACACACAGTTTCTGTCTACCAAATTCACTCACAGCCCAGAGTTATAGAAAACACTTACCCAAAGTACCTTGCAGTGGGACTGAACCCAAAACTACATGGTTGCAAAGTGAGCTACTTAACTACAACAGTCATGCCTGCAACTTGTACAAAAAAAATCTCAACAATTTTGTATTTAAGAATGCACCATTGTCATTATCAATGCAATAATCAGGACAAGCTAATGAGTGAACCTCTACATGAAGGTTAGGAAAAGTTCACTTGCAGGCACAATTTTACTTGTGATAAAATCTGAAAGTGTTTTCTGACAAGATCTCTAAAAACCTATGTAAAAAAACAAAACATTTTTGATACAAATACCAAAACAGTAATTTAAGATGTTGTTTACCTATGAATCTTAAATTTAAATATAGCTTCTCAGCACAGATTCAGTCCATCTAGGTTCTTATGTACTTCCAATTTATCTCTGAAACAGTAGCCAAATTTCCCTCAAAATTTACCTGATTATCATTTTATTAACCTTTGCTGCAACTGACTTCTTTGGCTTATGAGTTTATGGCGATGTTTACGTTTAGCATCCTAAATTTATTTACAGTGCAGGCTTGGTTGTGTGGTTAAGAAACTGACTTTGCAACCATGTGGTTTTGGATTCAGTCGCATGGCACAGCATCTTAGGCGAGTGTCTTCTACTAGAGCTCCTGACCAACTAATGTCTTGAGAGTGAATTTGGTTGATGGAAACTGTATGGAAACCTGTCATATCTACCTATTTATCTATCTATTTATGTCTGTCTGTCCCTTGCTGTCAATGAGCATAAGCCCGAAGCATCGAAGATTTTTCCATTCTTCCTAAGTGTTAAACTAATTCACCAGCTTGTTGTTCCTTCACCTGAGAAATCACACACACACAAACACATCAGCATCAGATCATATATATTTCATTTTTCATTTTATCTAGTTTCAGCTCATGAGCTGTGGCCATATATAAGTATTTACATATATTTTTATATATAATTTTTTTTGATAGTTGCTCCAGTTTAAATTCCTTTTTGCAAACTTCTTTTAATTCTTCATAATGGAATGAGATATGTAATATTAAATTTAGAAAGTTGAAATAGTTTCCAGGCACTTTAAAACAACACAAAGATTTTGAAACAATCTTGATACAGTAAACAAAATGATCATATCAGATTCTATAAGCGCTTTACGGAAGGAAGAACCTCAGATTGCATTTAACACCAAAATCAAAAATACCTTTTGTAAGTTTCCAGAAAGACAGTCAGAAAATTTCACCATTAAATACACACAGTGAATGCAATAAAAATGACAGAAATAGGCTTACCTTGTATGAACTACAAAAGTAAGGAATGCGTATATTCCAGGATCAATTGATTTTGCCTTCTCTATGAAAAACATACTTAAGCTCATCAGTCAGACTTAACACTACAACATCTATTTCTGAAATATTCATCACATTACACCGTGTGCGTTCTTACATTTGTATGCCCCCATGACATTCAGAGCATACATAATGTGAGACAGGACAGTTTAAAGTTAAATAGGTAACATTACCATTAATAATAATAATAATAATAATAATAAAGTGGCTAGGAAGTTTACACCTTTATAGTTAAAATATAAATAAAAATTCAGTAGGATATTAAAATACCACTTGCTATAGATAGAGCTATCACTCTAAAACCACAAACTACTATTAAAATACACACGGTGAATGCAATAAACATAACAGAAATAGGCTCACCTTGTATGAACTACAGAAGTAAGGAATGCATAGATTCCGGGATCAATTGATTTTACTTTCAGTATGAAAAATACACATAAGCTTGTCAGCCAGACTTAACACTAAAACATCTATTTCTGAAATATTCATCACATTACACAGTAATAATGGTAATGATACCTATTTAGCTTCAAAATTATATATATACATATATACATACATATATATATATAAACAACCATGGGTGTATATAAACTTACATTAATTTTTTTTTTAGAAGTGTTGAATGTGTATTGTACGATATAGACAAAAAAGTGATATTTCAAACACAGCATCACCATTAAAACACCAGAAATATTGGGTATTACTTTTACAATGTGGAAGAAGTTGTCAACAAACAGCTATATACATATACATGTATAGTTATTTGTGAGGGATTATCAATCTGGGCAAAATACTTCTTAAGCTCTCTGTTAGTACACCAGACTAACAATATTGTTTAGATTAGTAAAGAAATCTAAGTATTCTTGTGGCAGGGTCCGAGGTTATAGTTCATCACCATTCTATATTGCAAATCCATGATTGTGCTCCAGTTATACTGGATTTTAAACAGAGATATATAAATAAATAATGATCACTACATATTCTTCCTTCATTGGAGTAAATTTAGCTTACAGCTGTTTCCAGTAATTATTACAGGTTCATTACTGATAAGCATAACCAGAAATGGCTCTGACAAAAGTAGCATTAATTTTTCAGGTTGTTCGACTTTTCTCAACTGATCAATAGACTAGTTGAGTAAACTTATCGGTAGTGGACCTATAAATACTGAAAACAACTGTAAACCAAATTTACTCCAATAAAGGAAAAATATATGACCATTATTTATACCTTGTGTCATATATATATATATATATAGGAAATGTGCTGTGCGTGAGAAGACCCGGCAAGCCAAGTGAGATCGTTGCCAGGGCCCCTGGACTGGCTCTTGTGCGGGTGGCACATAAGATGTACCATCTTGAGCGTGACCGTTGCCAGTACCGCCTGACTGGCCTTGTAGGGTTTTCGAGCGAGATTGTTGCCAGTGCCCCTGGACTGGCTCTTGTGCGGATGGCACATAAAAGACATCATTTCGAGCGTGGCCGTTTTCATGCAGGTGACACGTAAAAGCACCCACTACACTCTCTGAGTGGTTGGCGTTAGGAAGGGCATCCAGCTGTAGAAACTCTGCCAAATTAGATTGGAGCCTGGTGTTGCCATCCGGTTTCACCAGTCCTCAGTCAAATCGTCCAACCCATGCTAGCATGGAA
>NC_068989.1:19566013-19583300 GCF_001194135.2 Octopus bimaculoides
ATGGAAAGCGGACGTTAAACGATGATGATGATGATATATATATGTATATATATATATATATATATATATTTATATATAAACGATGATGATGATATATATACACAATGGATTTTCAGTTTCTTATTTCTTTACTGCCCACAAGGGGCTATACAAGGACAGACAAAGGGATTAAGTCGATTACATCGACCCCAGTGCGTAACTGGTACTTAATTTATCGACCCCGAAAGGATGAAAGGCAAAGTCGACCTCGGCGGAATTTGAACTCAGAACGTAAAGACAGACGAAATACTGCTAAGCATATTGCCCGGCATGCTAACGTTTCTGCCAGCTCGCCGCCTTCGGACTTTCAGTTTCTGTCACCCAAATCCACTTAGAAGGCTGTGTGGGGGCTAAAGTAGAAGACATTTGCCCAAAGTGCCATGCAGTGGGGCTGAACCTGGAACCATGTGATTGCAAAGCAAAGGTCCTTACTACACAAGCCACAGATGTACCACTATTTCAGAAAACTGTTCCTAAATAGTTTGTATGTCTATGTATAACTTCCACTTAAATTCATTATGTTTTCTATTAACTGTAGCAATGTGGTGTAAAGATAATAAACAATATCAAAGCATTTGTGCAGATAACAGTGGAGATAAAAAAAATCAAAATGGAATATTTAACTTTAATAAATTTAACCCTTCACTTTTTGCTTTACATTGAAGATAAATACACTTGATAAGAAAGAAAAAAAAATCCTTCATCATCATCATCGTTTAACGTCCGCTTTCCATGCTAGCATGGGTTGGACGATTTGACTGAGGACTGGTGCAACCGGATGGCTACACCAGGCTCCAATCTAAATTGGCAGAGTTTCTACAGCTGGATGCCCTTCCTAACGCCAACCACTCAGAGAGTGTAGTGGGTGCTTTTACGTGTCACCCGCACAAAAACGGCCACGCTCGAAATGGTGTCTTTTATGTGCCACCCGCACAAGAGCCAGTCCAGGGGCACTGGCAACGATCTCGCTCCACAAATAAAATATATCAACAACATAACTAATCTTCTGATATATCCTTCATGTAAATACAATTCAAAATATTAAGCTTTAGCTGGATTGGAACTTTCATAATATGCTTTACATTAAACCATGGAGTGGAGATAGGCACAAAATGCAGGGCATATTCTGATCATAACTGCATCAACTACTTCTTTTTAATGTTCCAGTAGGAGCTCAGAAAATGTAAAGAAATGTTTATTATAACAACAATATATTCTATCTTTTACTTGTTTCAGCCATTGAACTGTGTACTGCCTCGAAGGGTTTCAGTTACAAATTGACTCCAGTACTTATTTTTTAATGTCTGGTACTTAGTCTATTGGATGCTTGCCAAACATCTATGTTACATGGATGACAACAAACCAACACCAGTTGTCATGCAGTGGGAATGGGGATCAGATGCAAACACATACACATGCACATCATAATTGTGGCTGATGCTGGTGTTTTGTAACTGGCACCCATGCCAGTGGCATGTAAAAAGCACCCACTACACTCTTGGAGTAGTTGGCAATAGGAAGGGCATGCAGCTGTAGAAACTCTGCCAGATCAGATTGGAACCTGGTGCAGCTCCCCAGCTTGCTGGTTTTCAGTCAAACCGTCCAACCCATGCCAGCATGGAAAACGGACGTTAGACTGACTTCTCTCAGTTTCCATATACCAAATCCTCTCACAAGGCTTTGGTCTGTCTCGAGCTATAGTAGAACTGCCCAAGGTGTCGTGTAGTGGAACTGAACCTGTAAACATGTGGTTGGCAAGCAAACTTCTTACCACACACCCATGCCTAGAAAAAGATTTTACTGGATATCTCTTCTACAGATATAAACCTGATTCATGTTGGAAGATACATAGCTTGAATTAAACCTAAATATGAAAAAAAAACAAAACAAAAAACCCTCTGTTATCATTTGAACGTATAACACATAAGTACACTTCACTAGCACATCTGCTACTCAAAACCCGCATCGTATCCTCCGATTGTATAGAGTTGTCGCTTGATCATGTGGCACTCTGTACTTAGTTTCAAATAACAAGTTAACATCATTGATTTCTTTAACTTCTGCCGCAAGTACTCAAGTCTAACACCTCCAACACTGCCAACCCTACTACATCATGCTAATACTCGTAATTTAGTAATTTAGCGACACCACCACGTAGAAAGAAGGTGCAGAATCGTGAAGAGAATTTGGAAAGCCACAGAGATTTAATTTAATGACAATCACGATTTAGTTTTTCCGTGGTTAGAGTAACGTTATATTTACATTAATCTATTATTAAGTAAACGTATCCAGTCCTCTATCTATCTATCTATCTACCAGATCGATGAGATTATTGTTCGGCTAATTGCTGCTGCAGGTAGTTTGCATGCTTGCACGTGGTTGGAACTGTTTAAAATGATGACCAGTTCTAAGTCAGTTTCAGGTGTTGTTTGGACTGACGTTGAATAACTACAATATCTGGTTAAAATATCTGTCTCAAGTTTTTAGCTTTAACGGTGTGGACTCACGTATTTTTTAATAAACACGAACAATTTAGCGGATATTTTCATTAACGATTTCTTTCAAAACTGAAAATTCTCATACAATAGGTCATTCTCAAAAAGATTTTTGTTAAATGTCACCGATTAGATTACGTGATTTTAAAAAAATGGAATAGTCCCAATATGGAATAAACTTCCAGAACATCTGTTAATGACAATTTAACCATTTTCCATAAGGATTTAAGTAACACAAATTTTTTGAAAGGTGGGGATCGGTGCTAAGATGTTGGATATGCTTTTCCTTTTGATGTTTTAATGTATATACACATATTGCAATCATAATGGTCACATTAAAAACAATGCAAATTTTTGGCTCCAGTTTTTTTGTATCATTTATATGTGAAAGGTTTTGTTATTTGTTTGGAATTTTCTTTCTTGTAATTTTTTTAATAAATTATGTAACAGTATTAAACGTAAATATTAAAATAAAATTCATTCAAAACTAAAAAAAAAAAAAATAATAGTGTGTGTACATGTGTGTATGTATTTGTTTACGCCAATGATGAACTTTCTATAAACAGAGAGAGAGAGAAAGAAAGAGAGAGAGAGAGAGAGAAATAGTGTGTGTGTGTGAAGGAGAGAAAGAGGAGAAAGAAAAATCAGACGGAAAGAAATAAAGTAAAGCAAGAGGGTGGTGAGTAAAAGAGAGGGGGAGAAAATCATCGCTTCATACCAATACGGTCATGTTTACAATATAACGAAGAAAAAAAACTATAATAATAAAAGGAAAGTAAATAAATAGAGGCGAGTCGGAGTAATGTCAACATTGGTTTTTTTCATAGATTTTAAAGCAAAAAAATAATAATAATAGCAAAAAAGTTAATGAAATAAGATAAATTATTCTTACTGATATGATGTGCGGACAAGCCATGCAATCGGGCTTTAAAATTGCCAATGTCAGTTGGAGTTTGTTGGCAACCACGTGCATTTTGGTAGCACGTTGGAGCCACCATACAAACGATGAAATAACCTGAAGACTTGAAGAGTTCCTCCTTTTCTGAAGTGACAATAATATTTATAATTAGCTCCCTTGCAAGTCAAACCCAAAACATTTGTTGTCAAATTATAAATAAAACGAAGTTAGGAATTGGTGAAATACTGTTTGTTCCTTTTACAGCTCGAGCTGTAAAAGACGACGTCTGCTTATCTCCAGGTCTGTTTTAACTATGCCACGAGTTAGGTTGTTGATTGTAGTGAGATACTGCCACAGAGGAATAAATACAAGATCTTCACAGCAGACGATTACTAAACTGAACAAGAGAAGACCTTGGAATATCACGTACAAGAAAGAGATAAATAATAAAAATTCTTTCAACACCTAAAAAAAACAAAATAAACCAACACTTATTTTCTGTTTGTTGGCCTCAAATGCATTCACCTATCAAGACAAAGATAGATGCATATTTTCTTTTGTTTTCACTCAAAAACATCACATCTCTTCACCTCACTATCGTCTTACTTTTCTCCTTGTTCTCTCCTTTCCCGTCTTTTACATTAACCAGTAGCATGCTTTTCTTTAAACAAAGCTAAGACGTGATCTCCCATATTATGAATAGTTAATGGCAGCTGGTAAGAGTAAACAAATTTCTTATCCTTGATATCTCTAATCACCATCGCTGTGTAGATAAAATGCTTTAATTGAATAGCTCATGGATACTGAGTTCGATTCCTGTCTCACACGATATGCCGTTACTTCAAATAATTCTTGTCACTTTATTTGCCTTAAGTCAACATAACTAGTTGTATTACGAGGCTGTCATCAAATGTAATTGAGGGCTAGTTGAGACATTAGATTTCTGAGTTTGAACGTTAGTACAAAGAACTTGACATACAAGAGGTTAATGTATCTATAGTTATTGTTCAGGTAAATGATCTCAATTGAGGTATATGTATATAGTTTAATTATTCTATCTTAGAAGAATTGATAATAACAGAGTCGATAACCAATATCGGGAGGTTTTTTTTTTTGTACTTTGTAAGTTTTAGACGTAAGCATGGCTGTGTTGTTAAGTTTGTTTCCCAACCACATGGTTCAGGGTGCTGTCCCACAACGTGGCGAGTTGGACAAGTTTCTTCGACTACTGTTCGGGCCAACCAAAGCCTTATGAGTGATTAGAAAGACGGAAACTGAAAGAAGCCTGTCGTTTCTGCGTATGTTTCTTTATGCGAATTTGTAAACGAACGAGCAATCATACAAGCGTTGTTGTTCAAACATGTCCAGCCCTGAGGAAGAATGCCTTTATTGGAAACAGTTGAGGGTTGGCAACAGAAAGGACATCTGGCCAAAGAAAATCTGCCTCATCAAAATTCATCTGATGCAAGAATGTAAAAGGGGACATTAAAACTATGATGACAATATATTTGTTAGTGTCTATTTTACTATGGAATATATTATGCATCGACTTTAAATTTCATTTATACCATTTCTAAACCCACAGCTTTTCCATCACACCATTCCTACCTCAAACATTGCTCTGTTGATAGCATTGCGCAAAATGAAGTTGTCTCCTTGTTCTCGAGGCTTCACTTCTACTATTATACTCATTCCTTTGGCAAAATGGCTTGAAGCTCAGTTTCCCAAGTCCATGTTACTTACTTTGTACCTATACATATGATATTCCTGTATATCAAACTGCTCACCACTCCATTTATTTATTATTTTTTTTTTGGTCTTCCACTTCTTACTTGTTTATATTTCAACAAAAGGGGATCCGGGGTTTTTAGTAGCTCTTGTTTATCTCCACAACATCAATGCCTTTACCTTACTTCCGATATACGCTTCAAAGGCAGATGCTTAAATCAGGTCAAGTTGATTACTTCTTCCATAGAATGCAGCAGTATCAAATGATCTCAAAAGACCAAACTGTTTCAAATGCTGACTATGATACTGCAACCACATAAATCAATAAATATCACACCATCTTACAAAAAATCCATAAAGAAAACACTACACCTTAAACTTTCCTAGCAGTTTTCCCTAATGAATAATGACTTTCAGTTACTGATCTGCCCAGGTTCATTATTGGTTATTTTCTTACTAAAGAGGATAAAAATATAACACCAGCTATTTAGAAGCAAATTTATGCCTTTCTTCCACGAATGTCTTGGCTTTTAATTTTATTCTTGACCATGCAAATAAGTGGTCATTTGAGGAGTTTGCATGCTGTGCTTCTAGCTTCACCATCGCAATAATATCTGAGCTTCCTGTTCTTTTGCCATAAATATTTCTACCAAACTAAACCAAAGTTATCTTAGCAACTTCCTTGATTCCATAGCTTAATTTCTTGTTATGATTTCTTTCTTTTGGTGTTGAGAAGGGGAAATGTTACCATACTTGGAAACAAGTGAGAGTTGCAACAAGGACATTGGGCTATAGAAAATCTGTTTCAACAAATTCTATTTGATTTGTGCCAGCATGGAAAAGTGGATATTAAAATTTTGATGATGAAATGGTGAAATCTTCACTCTCTTTAGTAATTTTCATAAAAATTTAACATAGAAGATATTAGCCTCAACAAATAACTGAAAAGAGGTACAAACTGAACAGATTGATATATGGAAGTATAGATAATAGACTACTGTGCAAAATTAAATCATGTTTATCTTTTACTTGTTTTGGCCTTTAAACTGTGGCAGTGCTGGAGTACTGCTTTGAAGGATCTAGTGAACAAGTTGATCCCATTACTTATTTCAAAACCTGGTACTTATGCTATTGGTCACTTTGGCCAAACTGCTAAGTTATAGAGAAACAGACCCTATCAAGCACTGGTGGGGTTCAACACACACACATACACAATGAGCTTCTTTCCAGTTTCTGTCTACAAAATCCACTCACAAACCTTTGGTCATACCAGGATTACAGTAGAAAGCTATAGTAGTATGGTGCGCCTTGGACTGAACTCAAGACCACATGGTTGGGAAGCTTACTTTCCAACCACAGAACCAATTTTTTTTTGCTTTTGTAAAACATGGAGATGACAGGGCATTTATACATCATTCTATGAAAGGAGCAACTGAGCTACAAAAGATCAAAAACCCTGCTATCTGAGATTGGGCTGAATATTTAATAGGCTGACTATGAAGGCGTAATGCTAGACCAGTGAAATCTTGCATGCCTTAATTTCACCTCTTATTAATAACTGCATTGTTTTTTTCCAGGTAAACTAACATCTGACTGTTTAAAGAAGACTTCAAAAGTAACTAGTAGCAACTTCTCTTGAAAATAACACAACATTGTTGTGTTACCAAGTTGTTGTTGTTGGCACTCCGTCGCTTATGACGTCGAGGGTTCCAGTTGATCCGATCAACGGAACAGCCTGCTCGTGAAATCAATGTGCAAGTGGCTGAGCACTCCACAGACACGCGTACCCTTAACGTAGTTCTCGGGGATATTCAGCATGACACAGTGTGACAAGGCTGGCCCTTTTAATTACAGGCACAACAGAAACAGGAAGTAAGAGTGAGAGAAAGTTGTGGTGGAAGAGTACAGCAAAGTTCGCCACCATCCCTTGCTGGAGCCTCGTGGAGCTTTAGGTGTTTTCGCTCAATAAACACTCATAATGCCCGGTCTGGGAATCGAAACTGCGATCCTATGACCGCGAGTCCACTGCCCTAACCACTGGGCCATTGCGCCTCCACCGTGTTACCAAGTACCTACAGATAAAGTGCTTAGCCCTCAAAAACATTAATGCTGATATGGTTACAGCATTAGGTAATGATGCTCCATATTTATCAACAGTACAAAAGTGGGGAGCGCGAATTTAGGAAAGGAGGGGAGAGTCTTGAAGATAACCCAAGGTCTGGCCATCCTACAACTGTCACTATCAAGGAAAACATTGATCACGTTCATCACATGGTGATGGATGACAGGCGATTGATTATAAATCAAATAGCTAATGCTATTAGTATATCCTGTGAGTGTTGAAAATATTCTGCACAATGATCTTGTTATGACAAAGGTTTCTGCTTAGTAGGTGCCACATCTCTCATCTGATTAAAAGCACACCAGACTAATAACATCACAGGGAAATCTGACATTGTTTGAGGTAGATCCTGTTTGTTTCCTTGAACGTTTCCTAACTCAGGATGAATGTTGGCTTCATCACTTTGTGCCAGAGGCAAAAAGACAATCCATGCAGTGGAAACACCACTTCTCACCTGCTCCAAAGAAGGTCAAGGTTGTTTCATCTGCAGGGAAGGTGATAGCCTGTTTTGGGGGGATGCAAAACGCATTGTATTTATTGACTGTCTTAAAAAGGGCCACACCATCAATGGAGAGTGCTATGCCAACTTGCTGAGGCAGTTATGAAAGGCTATCAAGATCAAACACCCAGGAAAACTGATGAAAGGGGTTTTGTTTCATCAGGACAATGCTCCAGCACACAAGTCCTTGGTATCAATGGCTGCTGTTCATGATTGTGCCTTTGAACTGGTTGATCACCCTCTCTATTCTTATTTGGCCCAATCTGACTATCATCTGTTCCCCAACATGAAAAACATTTGGTTGGGAACCAATATCACAGTGAAGATGATGTCATATCTACTGTTGATGACTTTTTTGACCAACAAGATGAAAGCTTCTTTACCAATGGGATCCAAGCCCTGAAACACAGATGGAAGACATGTGGACTGCAAAGGGGACTATCTTGAAAAATAAATCTCTAAAAAGATGAAAGTCAAAGTTGACTTCAGCAGAATGTGAACTCAGAATATATAGAGCTAGAAGAAATGACACAGAATATTTTGCCCAGCATGCTAGCAGCTCTGTCAGTTCTCCTCCTTTAATAATTCTTTCTACTATAGGCACAAAGCCAGAAATTTATGGGAAGAAGCTAATGCTCAACTAGTACATTTTTCATCGACCCTGAAAAGATGAAAGGCAAAGTCACCCTTAACAGAATTTGAATGATGGACGAAATACTGCTAAGCATTTTATCCAGCATGGTAACAATTCTGCCAGCTTGCTACCTTATTCACTGTATTTTAAAACAGATGGCATTACAATAGTTATTTGTACTCCCTTTACTCCATCCAGCCATCAACAAATTGGTTGTTCTTTCATTATTGTGTTTTTATCCAGCCTGCTCGTTTGAGTGTTTGCTCTAATATACTAGAATTTAGTTACAGCTAGGAATAACATCAGGTAACTGAAAAATGCTTTTGAGGAATTTGCTTTCTCAGCATGCTATTTTGCTGAGTGAGTTATGGTTTATAAGAAAAAATGTTTATGCAAATGTGCAGTTATATTTTCTTTATATGTCATCATCATCATTTAACGTCTGCTTTCCATGCTGGCATGGGTTAGATGGTTTGACTGGAACTGGTAAGCTAAAGAGCTGCACCAGGTTCCAGTCTGATTTGGCATGGTTTCTATGGCTGAATGCTCTTCCTAATGCCAACCACTCCAAGAGTGTAATAGTTGCTTTTTATGCACCACCAGCACAGGTGCCATTTACATGACACCAGCAACAGCCACGACTATGATTGGGTGCCATTATTACAATAGAGTAATTGATGATAGACTCCCAAACAGGTCAATCATTAGTACATTGCATTTTTTATGGTAACAAGAGAATGTCTGAAACTCAGTGCATAGTACTTTGATGAGCATCAGGTTTTCAATGTTCTCATTGATACATCATGGACTTCTGCAATTCCCATCTACCAAAGTTCATTCACAAAGAATTGGTCAACCTGAGGCTATGATAAAAAGACATTTGTCCATAGTGTGTAACATTGAGATTGAATCCAGAACCACATTTTGCAAAGTGGACTTCTTAACCACACAGCTGTCTGCATGGATTTGCAACAGACTTTCTTTTAGATATTTGTACAAAATATCCAGGAAAGCATAGTTCTTTTTGCCTTTATCTGCCAGCATTTTGATCAATATTTCTTGATTATGTAAAAGAATGAACAGCCAAAGTATTTTGTACTTTCCTAATGGCTACATCAACGACTCAATATCTCTGAAAAATCTGTCATTCTCTATTCAATCTTTGATCACCACTAACTTTATATAGTGGAGATTGACTTTATCATTTCACTTATCTGTACTCCAATTGTTACTTTTCTATTCTGCATGAGTAATATAAGACTTACAAACTCCAAAATTTGCCAAAGTATATTTTTAATAGGTAAAATATTTATTTTAAATCATCCTCATCTATAGATTTGCAGTGAGCTCCATAGAGTAAGTGGTAATCTTAGTGATCTAATTCCAATTCCTAGTTTGAGCCATTTCATTTCACTTGACATGAAAATACTTCTCCATAAATTTAAGGCCTTTTTCTAAAGAAAACTCAGCAAGTTGACTGTCATCAATATTTATCAATATCCAAAATTTATTTCAAAGTCAAACAACTGCTAAGTTATGAGGATATAAACAAACCAACACCAGTTGTTAAGCAGTGGGTGTGAGGGAACATACACACACACATATATATCATCATTCTAATTAAATGCCTATTTTCCATGCAGGCAAGCAAAAGAGCTGCACCAGGTTCCAGTCTGATTTGGTTTGGTTTCTACAGCTAGATGCTCTTCCTAATGCCAACCATTTTAGAGTGTGCTGGGTACTTTTTATGTGGTACCAGCACATATGTATGCATATATATATATATATATATATATATATATATACACATCAACAAAAGAGTTTTCCAGCCTGTACAAGTTACTTGGTTAGATTTACCTGTTTGTCTTTAAACCAGCCATATCTAACTCAAATATTCTACTTGTTTTATGTTCAAAATGGCCAGATTTGGCTTATCACATCTATCCTACAATGTCATTCTAAAAAATAAACAATCACATCAAAATCTTGAAGGTACAAGATAATGCATGATTAATTCAAAACTGTGAATAAATAAGCATTACATTTGACAAAATAATCCAAATGCAAATGGGTTAAAGTTCTTTAAAAAAACTTGGAAAAATTATTCAATTTTGTTGTTTCAATCTGTTACTGGAAATGATTTGTCTTTACAGCCAGTATGACTGACTAAATATATATCACCATCAGATACAACTGTATTAAACTCAGTTTTTTTTTAACATTCACATTTCCATCTTTGTATGGATCAAATGTAATTCAGTGAGGGAGATTTTCTATAGCTGGATACCCTTCCCTTTGCCAATCTTTACAGGTCTCTAAGTAAAGTAACATTTACTCAGATATGTTTCAGCAGAAGACTGGAAACAATGCTTGTAAAATGGTGATGCTTGTTTTACAACAATGTCAAGATAAGACACATGCACAGACTTCTTTTAATTATTGTCTACCAAATTCACTCACAAGGATCTGGTTGGTCTGAGGCTATGGCAAAAGACATATGCTGTTGGGCAAGTTTCTGAGTCTGAAACCATATGATTGGAAAGTCACTTCTCATCTACACACCAATGTCTGTTCTTTAATAGAATATAGTAGAAATATACATAGAATTTAAGTGGAAGAAATTTCAAAGAATTGTCAAATATTTGCAATAATTAGATATGCTCTTTTCTTGTATTAGAACAAGATAACTATAATCATTTTATGTTTACTTTCCATGAGTGTGAAGACGAGTGACCTAGTGGTTAGGGTGTTGCACTCCCAAAATCATGGGTTTGGTTCCCAGACTGTGCAGTGCATTGTGTTCTTGAGCAAAGCATTTCAGTTCAACTGTAAATGAGTAACCTTATTAGCTGCTGGCAAATTTGTGGTCAAGCCTGTGGAGACATCTGGTATTCTTTGCCCCCAGACTAAATCCATATCAGGGAAGAGATGGCTATCTATAAGTGTCTCCCTCACCATCTTCTGGGGCAACACCTTTTCCATTTTGTCCACTGGGATCACGAGGCAGACTAACAAGTCCGATGCCCCTTATAAATAATATCCATTAACACAACATTCCACCCCCTACCAAATATATTGCTGCAATTGTGGATTGTCTCTTGCTTTGATTAATATACTTGCAATAGATTGGCATCCTGCTAAAGAAATAAGTTTTAATCTCAGTCACTTATATTAGTGAGCCATGTCTTACTTGTACATTTCAGTTTTGGATTGGTTTCCACAAGTGGATGCTCTTCCTGTCATCAACCACTTTCCAGTGGTGTGCATTTTGTTGAAACAACAGTTCATGCCCTTGGCAAGATTAGTGTCCTCTGAATGCAATTGCTTGTTTGCCAATTATACAAAGCATACTGGGTGCATATTTTGGCATCAGTACTAGTAAGATTGCTTTGTCTCATAAAACAAGAGTACTCACTATGTGGACATGTTTCCAATAAACTGTATTTTAACTATTGTAGCTGCCATTGTTTATAATTGCAGTATTATTCCTCCTCTCACACCCACAACAGGCAAACAAACCTGAAGCATAGTATGTTAGTATTGTTTCATTTCCACCACCCTCTCTCTTCAAAATGCTTCTACACAAAGAAATCAATGTTTTATTTTTAACTAGGATATTTGGAATATGGCCAAAAGACAGAATCTCAGATTTACTGCTCTTACTGAGCTGGAACTAAGGTGTCTTGATAAGTTTTAAGCTAATAATTACTGGAATAGCCTTTTTTATTATCTAGATATGAAATTTTATTTCTAGTTTTGTTTTTTAAGTTATAAGCCTCATTGCAAAATGTAAACAAATATCTACGTATTTGTTGTAATAATGGCACTGTAATAGTTTATTTACTAATCTTTTAGTAAATAAAAACAGCAGTCAATAACAGGGCAAGTATTACAATTATTTCGTTTGTAGCACTCGTCCTCTCAGAACAGGTAAACATATATCTGAAGAATTGTAGTAGTGACCCCTATCTCTTATACTTGATCAACTATGCTGCTTCCCTCTCCTCATAACTATTCTTACCTCAGACTACCCCAATATTAGATTTGTATGTTTCCACATACTTTTTGCTAATATAATCATTAGTATTTATATATGTATTTCATTTGTATGAGAATAAGATATGTAAATTTTTTTTTGTCATAAATCTTATCTAGTATGCTGTAAGCAGTACCAACTTCAGTCTAGGAAACTACTCCCGTCTCCCCTCTGCAATACAGAAACAGTCTATCATAAGCTTCACGCTTTAGCAGAATTTTGGAAAAACACAAACGATAATGCAGCTAATGTGATTAAGAATGCACAAACTCAATGAAAAACACACACAATAAAGGAGACGGATTCCCTTGTGCCAGTGGAATAAAATGTACAAAGATAATGCTGCAAAGTAGTTGGTGACAAGAAAAGCATAAAGCCAATAAAACACCACCACTACAATGCACGTACAGGAGTGATACAACCCTGTTAGTGCTGTAGTCAAGTGGAAATGTCTGGCCATATAGGAAAACCCCATTACCCAATTGTTAACAAATGAATGCACTAACTCCTTCAGGGCTGCCATCACAAAAAGTAGTACTGGGAAAATTGTTGAGGTGCTGGAACAAGGGGTTAGTCAATGCATGCCCTGTACAAGGAGTAAGCATCATCACAAGTTGTCAGAAAAATGGATAGTGAGGTAGTTAAAGCAATCATCTCTTTAGGTGAAATGGCAAAACTCACAAAAGCCTAGTAAGAACAGGCAAACTAGTAACTTATTGAAGTCCAGACAAAGAAGAAATGGGAGTCTGTTGGGACACACCCAATGAAAACTGGCTTCCAATATTACAAGGACACCCCAAGAGAGAAGCATGGCAAATCAAGAACACGGAAACTGAAGCGCTGACAGGCAGCTATTCTTGGGAACAACTGCAATCCATTGCCAAAGACAGAGGGAAATCTCATTAGCAACCATGGAGTCAAATTAATACATCTGCACATTCTCCACATTCAGGACTGGAAAATGAGCAAAACGTCAGTTTTTGTGAATCCACCTGAGTGACAGCTATGTCTTCTATAGCTGCAGGTTAATAAAAAAAAGCCTAGAGTTGATTTGGAAGGGGGAAACTGCACGTATTTTTGTCTCCTTGCCTTGATATTATACAACAGTCATCACCATACAATCCTGTAGAAATGTCTAGCCATGAAGAAATATCTTCTTTGCAAACGAGTGTTGGCAATAGGCAGGGTGTCTAGCCATGGAAAAATGTATCTCAGTGAGTTATTGCTGATCCATGCAAGCATGAAAAAGTAGATGTCAAAACTATGATGATGCAGTCTGATGGCTGCTATGAAAGCTACATGTATATCAGAAGAAATTATTGAAGAAAAACTCAACAATTAAGAGGTCTCAAAGTACAAGACAAAAATGTTTTAGCAAAGAAAGCAGATTTCTATTGCCATTATCAATATACAAAAATAGATAAGAATTCCATATGGTGTACCTGTTGTAAACTATAAACGTGCAAGGCATACTGGAATTACAGAAAAGGCTGAGAGAAAAGAAAAACCTTTTATGTGGTAGACGTAGAGGAATAGTTAGTAGTGAAAGCACAAATAAAATAAATTCTGTTAAATGCTTAAAAGGATTATCTTTGAGTGTAAGTAAATCTTATGACATGAAATCTGATGTTGCATTACACCAAAACATGAACTTGCCATGATGCAGATACATTTTACTAGATATGTAGTGTTGTTGTGCACGAATAATTAGAGTACAATGAAAGACTAGGCATAAGAAAAGATATAATAAAGGTAACTATTAGTGAAAACTTACAATGTATATGGAAAGTGATAATTGGGTAAAGTACCAGTGATTTGAGTGGAAAGTAAAAACATAGGCTGTAACTGTGAAAGCCAAACTGATTTTCAGAAAGGAGTGACTGCAGCAACAGGTGGTGACGGGCTGTGCTGAAGATCCAAGCATTCTATGCAAGCACAGATCCTGTTACAAGAGGCAACAATGGAAGGGTTGTTTGAAATTGAAGAAATAGTCATGATTCATTTCATTATTTATAAGTGTATTAATAGTAAAGACAGGACAAGTGAAAATAAATAGAAACTCAAAAGACAAAAGAACAAACACTAAATTTAGTTTATAATTTTATTTTCTATTTGGCAGGCCATATTCAATAATTTCTGAAAGAAAAAGAAAAAAAATTCTCATAAAACTGCAATAGGTATTGAAATTAAGTTTTGAAAGACATGTAATATAATAGAAAATTAAATTCTATAAAGTTAAAATATTTCAATGTATTTGAATCAAGTTCCCACCGCATTTACTATTAATTAATGCATTAGTGTAAGTATGGCTGCATGGTTAAGAAATTTGCAAGCACATAGTTCCGGTTTCAATCCTACTGATTAAGGTGAAATCTTCTAGCAATGCCCTGGGTTGACCAATTGCCACTGCACCCTACTGAAATTTAGTAGATAGAAATTGCAGAAGCCTGTTGCAAATAAATTAATATAATATACAAAGGCCACTTATTTCCACCACCAAAAGTGCTAATTATCAATGAATGCCCTGCTGGAAACCAATATAACTAATAATATTGTGCACTAAACAATTCTTCTAAAAATAAATATTTTTAGAGTTAAGCATGTCTTTATATATGTATATCTTTATTCTTTACTTCTTTCAGTCATACTGGGGCACCATCTTGAAGGGGTTTTAGTTGAATGAATTGACCACAATACTGAATCTTTTTTTTCTTATAAGCCTGGGATTTATTCCATCGGTCCCTCATGTTGAACTGCTAAGTTACAGAGACATAAAGCAAACCAGTACCAATTGTCAAGTGGAAGTGAGAGGACAAACATGATAGGCTTCTTTTAGTCTCATCCACTCTGAAGGATTTGATTTACCTGGGGCTATAGAAGAAGCCACATGAACCTGGAACCACGTAGAAAGGAAGCAAACTCTGACCACACAACCACCAAAAATACCAAGTCCAAACTAACAAACTTTCACAACTTACTTTGCAATAATTCCATCCCTTTTTGCTAAACGGCAAATACTGTCATCAGATTCACCCTGTAAAGTGAGGAGAAAGGAGAAATAAATTAATGAAAAGGCACTGAAAAGAAATGAACAAATGTTACTATGAATCTAAGGCTGCATCTCCCTAAATATGAGGAACTTACTGAAGATGAAGTTAATTCAAAATATATTAGAACCAAATCTGACAAACCTTTCATTTTGTAAAATTCTATATTTCAGTACCACCAATTAATAGTGATGCACACCATTATCTATGCAATGAAAAGAATGTCAGAGGTGCTTGTCCAGACAATTTTATATGGAAAATTATCTGAAAGTTTTCCTCTTTTTATTTTCCAAAGTTTTGGCCCCAGTCACAAAAATGAAGCATGAACAGGAATTTGATGACTTTGGCTTTATATACAAATAAAGATAGAATCACAACAGACTTCCTATATAATCTAGCAATTTTCCAATATTAACATTATAATAATGAGCCAAGTTGAAATATATCAAGGGTATTACCATCTGTCGAATCTTCCCGCAAATAGCATATGTTTTGTTTGAACCTGTCATTCTGCCTGTAGTAACATCAACCTGAGAAAAGGGAGAAAGACTAGAAATAAAATCACATAAAAACCACATTCAATTCTGATGTGTGTGTGTGTATGCAAGCCATTTTAACTTGCAACACAAACTGCCAAAAGATAAAAAAACAAACAATATGGAAACTAATGTCAGAGGTGCTTGTCCAGATAATTTTACGAGTAAAAAATTAGCTGAAAGTTTTCCTCAATTTATATCCCAAAGACTAGGCTCTGTACACAGGGGTACTATGTGAACAGGAATTTGACAACTTTGGTGATACATTTTACATACAAGTTACACAACTCTTTTACAAAGGAAACCTAGAGTACCGGCAAGCATGGTGAATTGAAAACCACAAGAATGGCAGCAGTGAAGTAGATTGAAAGGTATATTTGTGTATGTATGTTTGAGAGTACGGGCATGTGTACACGTGTTTGTGTGCATGTAGGTAAAATTACTAGCAAGTCTATCACTGCCAGCAAGGGCTGTAGCATTGCTCTCCCCTTTTGAACACACATTTATGTTCATGGTTTTACTACTACATAACATTTTGTAATAACAATTACTCATTGAAGAAAACCATTGTCCAAATAGTAGTGACATCTGATCTATTTAAGCCTGACTATGCCAAAACTTTTGAATGCCACCAACTCTTACAAGTAGTATAGAGAAAGAAATAAACTTTCTGCATAGGTTATACAAGATTTTTCATTTATATTGATATCACAACCACCACGTATATACAGTTGAGCAGAAACAAATATCAATGACAAAAGCAAAAAAATTTTGAACTTGTTTTACATGGTGACTGATAAGGTCCAGAGGCAATTTGCTGTTGCATTTGATTGAACAGGCCCATGGTTCAAAAACTTTCAAGCTGTGATTATCCTGTCTTATGTAGTGCATGTAAAACTGTTACTTAACCCTTTCGTTACCATATTTCTAACCAAATTACACCCCTTATGTGTTTCAATTAATTTCTAACATAATCATAAATTTAGGCTGGTTTCATTAAACAACTCTAACTTTTTTATTTATCAACATATTAATGTGATTTTTGGAAGATAAATTAACGAAAGGTTCTCAACCAATTCTATACCAAAATTTTTGTCACAAAGTGACTTTAATTACAGGTAAATTCAACAAAATATAAAATTATTTAAATTTTTGTTCAAACATCGCTATAGAAAATGGGTTATTAGCTAATATTCAATTGGGTATACAACAAAATATTATTATAGAAGAGTTGTGCACATTACTGGATTTAT
>NC_068989.1:19584062-19587075 GCF_001194135.2 Octopus bimaculoides
CGGAAAATCCTTCGAATTCTGACTCGCTGCTTGACAGAATAAAATTCGTATCCATTTTTTTTGTCAGGATTACAAATTTTGAAAACACAACAGGAACAAATTTGGAAAAAAATCTCCCAAAATTCACAAAATTAAAAAAACATGTTGATCGTCGTACAAAACTATAGCTGAACTGTTTACACAAATAATCACGTGTTTTCACGAATGTACTAATGAGATTTGCTCAGATATTCTCATTTAAATATGAATAGGTGATAACGGGCGGCTTGGTCACATTAACCAAAATTTTTTTCGGGCGGTTTCGTAACGAAAGGGTTAACATATGGTGAGATTAGAGATTTGACTGCTATTTCTTCCATGCTGTATGTTATAGTAAACTTAAGAAATCCTATGTTCAATTCAATTCCCTCTCATTTTAGCACTCGCTATAATTATTATCTCTGCCTTAGCGAAGGCAGAGGTATTGTTTTCAGTCGTGTTTGTTTGTCTGTGTTCAAGATATCCCAAGAACCATTGGATAGATTCAAATGAAACTTTCAGGGATGTTTGGCATGAACTGATTAGATCTTGGGATTGATCCAGTACTGGACAAGGATTCAGGATTATTTACTATATTTACCTTACATGAAGTATTATGATCTTACACTCACTTCTCCCTTGAAAGTACATTCATGGTTTGCTGTTTCGTTTCTCTATTATTAATTTTATTCGCATCTCTATCCATAACCGATGGATAAAGAAATCAAACTACAGCAAAGTTGTTCAGAAACTAAACACTAGCATATTCAGTAACAATAATAAATTAATCCCTGACAATTTTTACTTTTACCAATTATGAATATATCACTCCTGTTTAAAACCTCTTACCTACTTCACAATTGCATTTCTCGCTCTGCCCTGAAGGAAGCTTTATTTCATGGACCCACGTCTTTGTGCGCAATGATGTTGTTAAACCAGTTAAAAATTTTTCACTCTAGACCTTAAGGGTTGTAAAGACTATATCAGTGGATAGACAAAAAAAGGCCTTCATAGAGAAAACTGTCCCTGTCCCCACTGCAGACAACACACACACACAGCCATCTTCACATTCCATGACTAGCACTGGGATTGATCAGGTAACAGACAAGGATTCTGGATTATTTTTTTGTTTGACTTAATTTTTGAGAGTGGTTGGGTTCATTCTCATTCGTGAGAGTAGTTGAGTTTATTTCAGATATTTTCATTTTAAAAATAATCTGCTAATTGTTGAGAGGACGTTGGTGTTGCCCTGGTGGAGGTTTGCACTCACTGAAGTCTTTATCCCCTGACCTCTACCGGATGTCTTTTTCCTGAACACTTCCTACGACTAGCTATACAGAACGCTTTCCCCCACCTACCTTCTCCCTCCATCCCTACCTAGAGTCTATCTCCTGTTGAATGTAGTGATTATGTAGCAAATAAAATGATGGTATAGTGTATGCAGGTTGAAGGCTATTTATATGTTTATGAGACCTGCCAAATGCAAGTGTTCTTTTCAGATGCATAATGCTGCTGTCTTCCATCCCAGACCTTCCACACCCTCAGAGTTGGCACATTGAAAGGTAGGTCTGGTGAGATTATTGAGATGCTTGAACAGAGACATGTAGATTTGTGCTGCACCCAAGGTGGAGAGGAAGTTTTGCTAGGTTCCTCACAGGCAAAGAACATAGGTATAAGATTTTCTGGGTAGGGAACACTGATGGGGTTGGGGGCATGGGTATACCCCTTGTGGAGAAATGGGTTGATAAGGTAAAAGAGGTAGTCAGAGTCTGTGATAGAATGTGCTGTGCTTCAGAAGACCTGTTGAGTCAAGTGAAATTGTAGTCATGGCTGGTACCAGTGCTGCCTGACTGGCAAGTAAAACGCATCCACTACTCTTGGAGTGGTTGGCATTAGGAAGGGCATCCAGCTGCAGAAACAACGGCAGATCAGATTGGAGCCGGCTGCAGCCTCCTAGTTTGCCAGTCCTCAATCAAACCATCCCAGTATGGAAAGCGGATGTTAAACAATGATGATGATGACATTCTCTAAGTAAGAGCTTTCTCAAAACGAGCAGTACTTCCTCTTGCAGGGGTGTGTGTGAAATAATGTTACTATAAGTACTGGGAACAGTGAAGCATGAGATATGCTTCTTAATTGCCTTTACTTTCAATTTTTATCCTATGAGCAAATCATCTGCAGTCTGTCGTCCATGCTGGCATAAGTCGAATGGACTAGGGCTGGTAATCCGCACCAGACTCCAGTCTGATTTGGTATGGCTTTCTACAGCTGGATGCCTTTCCTAATGGCAACAACTCCCAAGTGTAATGCTTTTATGTGCTGACAGCACGAGTGTCATTTGCATGACTTGGGTCGTCTTCTCAAGCACAATATAATACCAAGGGCCTTGGTCATTGCTTCCATGAGGCCCAATGCTTGAAAGGAACATGGTTGTGCATTTAATTTTACTGTATTTTAGCAAGAGTTCAGGGTTAAGAAAGACGGAATGATAGTTTAAAAAAAAAGTTTGAGAAGCACTGGTCTAAAATTCACAGATGAAGACAAACATTTTGAAACCAAATTTTAACTAAGAATATTGGTTAATTTTGTAATACTTACTTCAGCAATGTTTATTTGTACAGAAGCATGATCTTTGGCAGCAATAATGCTGTTACTGGCTGAACTAGAGACACAAAAAGAAAAAAATATGAAAGCAATGATTATGATCATGTAGATAATTATTTTAGTTTGGAAAGAAAAATTACCATTGCAATTATTATACTAAAAAAAAATTACTTGTAGATACTATTTTATAAACACCATTTAGTGTTTGGAAACAGTTCAGATGTATGAACCAGTTGAATATTCAGAAGATTAGAAATCTGAGATACATTTTCAACAGTTCAACATTTTATATACCAAAGTTTTGACTCCACTCACAGGTTTTTACCATGAGTCGCAACACCCTTTGGAAAATGATCACCATAACTCCAATATCGAAATATGCTAACATTAT
>NC_068989.1:19587120-19605216 GCF_001194135.2 Octopus bimaculoides
TTCTTCGCCACATCACCAAATGAAATATGCTTATTGGTCGTTGCACCAGAAAATAACGGGGTAATCTTTTGGAATACGTCTTATTATTATCGTCATTTTCCGTGAGCACGTCTTTTTAATTGTAAACACTCCCGTTCTGTTTGACGTGTGGAAGAGGACGCTAATGGGTGTGTGTGTGCGAGTTGGTTTTATGTAACCATTTCTTTAAGTGTTATTCTTTTACTTGTTTCAATCATTTGACTGCGGCCATGTTGGAGCACTGCCTTTAGTCGAAAACATCGACCCCAGGACTTATTCTATCGATCTCTTTGCCGATTCGCTAAGTTAAGGGGACGTAAACACACCAACATCGATTGTCAAGCGATGGTGGCGGGACAAACAGATACATATAAAACGGGCTTCTTTCAGTTTCCGCCAACCAAATCCACACACAAGTTTTAATTGACCGACTTTTTTTCCATGCATGCTGCAATATTTCGGCTCTTCGGTCATTAACAAAAAACCCCACATGGCTTTTTCGACGTTTATCTCGTTTTCTTCCTGGAAATTTACGGATTTTACATACAGAAATAAAGCAGGTAAGAACAAATATGGGCAATCTTTCGGAATACATCTCATTAACTTCGTCATTTTCCGTGAGCACGTTGACTTGTCAATTGTAAACATTCGTGTGCGTGCTTATTCTTGTTTGACGTGTTAAAGTGGAAGAGGAAGCTAATGGGTGTACGTGTGTGTGTGGAGGAAGCTAATAAGTGTACATATTCCGGTCCTTTCCTCAGAATCATAGAAGTGGCATTAACAATTTCGATAATAATACAAGGGACGTAACTCTTAAAACAATAAGGAAGATAATATCGCCAAGAAAAATCACACAAAATCAAAATGTTAGAATTCAAGAGAATTCGTATTAGAATTTTGAAAGTGTGTTTCTAGCATCTCAGGTTTTCTGTTTAGATACTTTTTGCGTCTGTTATTGTGTAATGCTATACGTGCGTGAAACATTAGTAGAGTAAACACTTTTAATTTCACTTCTTGTCAAATGATGACTGTGGTACGAAGCTATTATATAAAGTGTAAATGTGTGAACCAGCAGAATAATCAGAACGTTGGAATTCTGAGATTGTTTTCAGCAGTTCAACATTTTCTGTACCAAAGTTTTGACTCCACTCACAGGTTTTTACCATGAGTCGCAACACCCTTTGGAAAACAATCACGAGGAAACAAAAGCGGCAGTACATCGAACTAGCTGTGCTATATACCTAATCAACCTAATTTTCGTTTTAACGTCCACTTTCCATGCCATATTTTTTTACGACCAGATGCCCTCGCCAATCCTCACCTATTCCCAATTTAGGTATTTTCGGTCTACCATATTTTCTCATTGAAGTTTGGAAACGGAGGGTACGACTCCCATGACGTCCCCCCCCCCACCATTTTAAGGTCCGCCTGAGACTAGGGTGAAAGATACTCGCAGCAGGTGCCACGCAGTAGGACTGAAACCGAAACCACACAGCCTCTCTAGTTAAAACTAATTTTGTATCTTCTCATTACAGTAAATGTTTTGCTTTGAAGAATAACGATATCTAAAAATATGCAAACTTGTCTCCTGCGTGTTTTGAATTCAGGCCTGTTCCAATCGAGCAAACCTATGTGATTAAAGACCTTATTTTTTCAATATTACAGATATCTACTACTACTTTATACAAGTTTTATTTGTATTTAAAATGGTAGGGTGTGATTTGGGTACTATTTTTAGCAGATCTAGAGACCACACTTACAGGTCTCGGGGTGTGTCATCGCTGCTTTCTGAAGAAAAGTATGAAGTGAGAGTAACTAGGGATCGAAAATTGTATGTGGAATAAAACCGAGCATTCCTGATGTGAAAGGGATAAAAGAATTAAGAGCAAAGTGATCATATTTTGACGCTTATTCAGTCGCCTTGTACATGAATGAAATAAATGTTTCTACTTTAAGGCACAAGGCCTGAAATTTTGGGGGAGGGGGCCATTCGATTACATCGACTCCAGTGCGAAACTGGTACTTGATTTATCGACTCCAGCGGCATTTGAACTCAGAACGTAAAGACAGATGAAATACCGATATGCATTTCGCCCGGCGTGCTAATGATTCTGCCAGTTCGCCGCAGAATGAAATAAGGGTAAGATAAAAACAAAAACACGAATAAAAATTGCAAATCTTCGTTTCTACATGAATGACAAACTTTCCCGAGAAAAATAAATAGGATATGGTAACTTTTATGCTAGTTACAAAAAAAAAAAGTTAAAGAGCTTATGAAAAGCCTTAGCGATCTTTCGTTTAGAGAACCTTAAATTTAGGATTGTAAATGAAAGGAAACTAAGCCAAAAACGTAGTACAAGATCTCCCGTGTATAATACAGGACTATTACAAGATACACACCAGAGGTATATAATAAAGTAGGCAAAAATAATTTCAAAATATAATTGAGAAAAAGAAAACGTGTAAACCACGTGTGTGGAGCATACCATTTCCTTGGGATATACATATCCACGAATTCACCTGCTTCGTTCTGCATAATCCTTTCTTTATTCTAAGAAAATCTTCTGCAATAGTAAAGAAACAAAATGCGAGACTTAACAAATCATTGTACATTTAAAACCCTCAGTAATTCCATTATTAGTTTTAAGAAGAATCACACCAACAACTTACAGTTAAAATGGACGACCGTGAAAAGGAAGAGGAACACGAGATTTCGGGTAAATTATAACGAGAATCACGTTGTCCTCTCGTTCAGTATTTTTTTTTACGGGGGAGAATAAAAAGAATTAAAAAGGTTTCCTTTCATAAATGTAATTTTAATTGTTAAAATAACTATTATTTCTAAATATGAATTAGCTTAACGATTAAATACATATGTTTATTTTATGAATTAAAAAAAAATTCATACATCTGTAAGAGTGCAGACGCACACCTCTTCCTGTAATACCGCAAAAATAAAACCGGAGATCGTCTCATCTCGTTCCTTTCTAATTCTTCCAAATCCCAAATCTGTTCAACCCCATGTCTTTGCGCCAATTATCTACAAATATTCTCGGTTGAGGATTTGTAATACAAACGAATAACCTCAGTCGCTAGTCACAGAACAAGGTGATTGCTTATAATAGTGCTTTAAACCTGTGCACATGGCCGTAAAGGCATACATATGCAATGTACATTTCCGACTTTGTTTCCTTTAACTTTGAATACTTTCTAATGAAATAATCACAAATTTATTTCTGTTGATGTAGATTACAGTTATATCAGAATTTGTTGTGAAAATTGTTTGGGAGGTGGGGATAAGAGTTTCGCATAATTCACACGCCTCACCCTTGATTTCTCATGTTTTGATGTAAACTGCAATCACGGAAAAAAATAAATTGAGGATTCTTTCTCCTTTTCCCTTTTGGAATTTGTTAAATGAATTATCAGTATCTCTACCGCCATTCATGCCAGTTTTCAAAATACAAGGTCAAATTTACCACAGAATAAGTTTCGTTGTATAATACAGATGAAAATATTCCTAAATATGCTCAAGTTTAAATTATTCATGATTTAAATGACCAAATTAATATCAGAAATAGATTTCCCGCAAGAAAATTAGGCGGAGGTAAAGAATACGTACACCACCCGTTTTCGGCATAATCCTCACCCTAAACACCGGGTGTGCATATTCTTCGCCACATTACCAAATAAAATATGCTTATTAGTCGTTGCACCAGAAAATAACGGGCTAATCTTTTGGAATACGTCTCAGACTTATCTTCGTCATTTTCCCTAACACTAATTTAAATTATGTACTTTTGTTAATAAAATATAATTTAGATCAATAAATGATAGGTCATTCTAGTTTTCAATAAAATGAAATGTTTCAGCTGCTAATTTTTGTTTCCATAAATTATGCTGGTATCTCTGGAAAATTTCATATTATTAAAAAGATATTCATTTGACAAGTTCCAGGTGGAATACTCCTCAAAAGTATATATTATTCAACACTACTAGAATCTACATCGCAAAAACATATGAAGAAACAAAGTCGGGATGCATGAAATATCTGCCCCTCTCCATTTTTTTTTCACATTAAATTTCGGTGTAACCTTAATGCACACTATCTGAAAGACATTTGTAGAAAATGAAAAACCGATTTTTCTGAAAGTTATGAGGTGGAGTCGAGGCTGTGGTAAGTTTGCTTCCCAACTACATGGTTCCGAGTTCAGTTCCTCTGTGTGATATGTTGAACGTGTTTTCTATAGCCTCCAACCAACCAAAGCTGTGTCAGTGGATTTGGTTGATGGAAACTGAAAGGAGCCTGTCATATACATGTCTATGATTGTGCCCCACCACTGCTTGACAACTGGTGTTGGTGTGTTTATGTCTTTGTAACAATGGTTTGGCAAAAGAGACCAATAGAATAAGTACCAAGCTTAAAAAGATAAGTACTGGGGCCAATTTGTTCAACTAAAATTCTTCAAGGTGGTGCCCCAGCATGGCTTCAGCCTTTTGACTAAAGCAATTGCAAAGATAAAGAAAATCGCAGCATGTGAATTATCCAAAAACTTATCTCAACACCTCCTGATGAAACAATTTTCACTAAATCCGATATAGTTGTAATCTATACCATGTGAAACTCGTATAAAATTTCATTAAAATAACATCCCCTTTTCAGAAAGTTTTGAGGAAACAAATTCAGGCAGGAGACACATTTGCATAGTTATAACTGCATGGAAATTAGGGGAAGGGGTTATATAGGCACCAGTGCTGAACTGGAACTCATTTTATTGACCCCGAAGGAATGAAGGGAAAAGTTGACCTTGGTGAGATTTGGTCTCAGAAAGTAAAAAGTTGGAATAAATACCATAAAGCATTTTGTTTGACAGTAATGTTTCAGTCAAGCCACCACTTTTACTAATAATAACAGTTTCTTAATTAGGCACAAAGCCTACAATTTTGAAAGAGGGATCTTGATACAATTGATCCCAGTGCTTAAGTGGTACTTTTCTATTTCATTGATGCCGGAGGGGTTGTCCTTAGTGGAATTTCAATTCAAAATGTAAAGAGCTGGAACAATTATTGCATAGCATTTTTTTCCTAATGTTTTCACAATTCTGCTCACTGCCTTAAAATAATTTCTAATTGAGGTATAAGGTCAACAATTTTGAGGGGAGATCTTGAAAGGAATGAAAGGCAGAGTTGACCTCAGCAAGATTTTAATTCAGAATGCTACCTTAATAATAATTATGCACCAGTGACAGGTAAAAGGCACCTGTACTTGTGACACGTAAATGGGCACCAGTGTTGGTGATGTAAAAGACACCCAGTACACTGTAAAGTACTTGATGTTAGGAAGAGCATCCAGCTGTAGAAACCACGTCAAAGAAAATACAAGCCTGGTACAGCTCTAGTCAAACTGTCTACCCAGCATGGAAAATGGATATTAAATGATAATGATTTAAGGTTATGCACCAACACATAAGTGAGGGCTTGGTTGCAGTATAACTTGATTCACCAACTACTGGCATGGGTTGTACGGTTTGACCAGAGCTGGCAAGCTGGGGAGTTGTTCCAGGTTCTAGTCCTATTTGGCTTGGTTTCTATGGCTGGATGCCACTTCTTAATGCCAACCACTTTACAGTGTGTACTGGGTGCTTTTAACATGGCACCACATGTGTGTTTTTACATGATACCAACATGAGTGCTTTTTATGTGGCACTGGCACATGACACTTGCAGGCCAATCCTCTTCACCACCAAGGGGAGTAACCTTAACACTTCTGCTGTGGAGGACAGGTCTTCTTGAGTAAAAAAAAAATAACTAAAACTATACCAACAACACTCTGCAAAGACATAGTGATCTTCTCAAATTCCATTAAACAGGTGATCATGTGGGAACTGACATTACTCTTAAAAGAACATGTGGAGTAAGTGCATGAGAGGATGCTTGTTGGGACAATAACATCCATCAAGACTTCCATGCATCCTGAAATTCACAATCAGTACATTCAATTCCCACACCCCCATTTTTTTTTTATCAATGACATATTCACTGTTGACTTCCTGTGTATATTCTATGTATTGTTCACTTTTTCTGATCAGTTATAGTGCACCTGAGCACTATATACAATAAGTTTATTTTATTATATGTGGTTAGGGCAGCGGACTCGCGGTTTCGATTCCCAGACCGGGCGTTGTGAGTGTTTATTGAGCGAAAACACCTAAAGCTCCACAAGGCTCTGGCAGGGGATGGTGGCGAACCCTGCTGTACTCTTTCACCACAACTTTCTCTCACTCTTCCTTCCTGTTTCTGTTGTGCCTGTAATTCAAAGGGTCGGCCTTGTCACACTGTCATGCTGAATATCCCTGAGAACTACGTTAAGGGTACACATGTCTGTGGAGTGCTCAGCCACTTGCACGAGCAGGCTGTTCCGTTGATCGGATCAACTGGAACCCTCGACGTCGTAAGCGACGGAGTGCCAACAACAACATTATATGTCAGTGCCAGGTGCTGGTAGAGCAGTGCAAAGATCAGGGTTGGCAGACATGTTGTGAGGCAATAGAAGTGAGCTGTCGAGGGTTTGTGGGGGCGTTCATTTTGCAAAGCTCTGACTGCGTTTGGAGTTACTGGTGCAGGGAAGAGGAAGGCTATAAATTCCATCACTGAAGCTGCAGAGAATGCCACGAAGTGGCTTTGGATAAGGAAGGCAGACCAGTAGTTTGTTGCTATTGGGATGGAAACTGGGGCATGATCAACCCCAGCTAGGTCAACTGGATGAGGGGTCTGATGCTAAAAGACTCGAAACCCACCCAAAGTCCAGAAACATCACTGATGCTGCATTCCAGAACATTTGCAAAATGCATTTAAAAAGAAAAAACCCCAAAAGGAACTAACAATGCAAGGACGATAACCCTATATTGAGTAATCTCCCTTTACTTTTAAAATTTCGTTTGTCGTCTGCTTTAACAGAAATTTGCAACGTAAATAGGATTAATAAAGTCCAAGAGCTTTCGGTAAAGGTTTTCTATTTCTCTCTCTTTTCCATTAAGGAATGTGAAAATAAACAGGCAGGAATTTCTTTTTCATTCTTTGCTGAAACGATAGCATATTTAGTAAAAAAAAATCAGTCCTTTTTTTTGATTATCAAGTTTAGTCTGAAGATTAATATTTCTAGAAGGATTTCTGCAGTGTGTGGGTGGAAGGATATATTGGTGGGAGGAGCGTGTAGGAGAGTATTGGGGGTAAGGTATGTCCGTGTGAAAGTGTGTGTAGGAGGAGTGTATAAGGGAGGAGTATGTATGTAAGGGAGGAACATGTGCTGAGGAAGAGTTCATGGGAGGTGTGTGTATGTGTGTGTGAGTAGGAATGTGTGTAGGCGAGGATGGTTTGTGTATGTCTAAAAAGATTGCACAGCGGAGGAGTATATATGTGTGTGGAGACTGTATGACGAACACATAGAAGGAGGAGTGTGTGCATGTGTAAGAGTGTGTTAGAGGAGTATGTATGTTGGAACTGAGGTGCGAGTGTAGGGAGGAAGTTCTTGTCAAAGAGTCCTGTTGTCCTATGTGTGTCCATAAGAGAGAAGAATCAGTGTGTGTATGTGTGAGTGTGTTAGTTTCCTGTAAGTATGTGTGCTTGTTATTCATGTGTGTGGATATATGTATGGCTATATCTATATATACAGGTGCATTTGCTATGGGTGTGTATATGGGATGAAGTGGTAAAGACAGATCTCAGGATGTTGGGCCTTATAGAGGAAATGACAATGGACTGAAATGTCTGGCGATATGAGGTTCTTGAGAAGACCCGCCCACATCAGCAAAACTGAATTCTAGAAGCACTGTGTTCCACCCACACATAACAAGAAAATTTTCCTCACACCCTGCCCAAACAAACCAAACTACATCTCTACATCTCTTCCACATGTTTCCTCTTACGTGCACTATGTTCACCTCTCACTCCCCAATCCTGTCCACACTACTCCGTTTCTCTGTATCATTGCCATCTGGTAGCCCCCCCACCCACCCTCAGGTTTTCCAAACTCACTGCATTCCCCTTTCCCACTCTCTACTCATGCTTCTTTGGGAATGTCCTATCACTTATATTATGACCTTTGAACCTCAAGGGTACTTCTCACCATCTATCTCTCTTCTTTTAGTTGACCATCCCATTTATATTCTGATCCCTGTCCCTTGTAAGTATGTCTGACACTTTGCCACCATCTCTCTCCTGCTGTCTCCCACTCTCTCTCTCTTTCTCCTGCTCTTCCCTCAGGTTGGGTAACCATGTATCTCCTTTACAGCAGTGTGCCTGTCTCTGTCCTCATTCCTGATATCTCTTTCTCTC
The DNA here is from genome assembly GCF_001194135.2 of Octopus bimaculoides. NCBI lineage: Eukaryota > Metazoa > Mollusca > Cephalopoda > Octopoda > Octopodidae > Octopus > Octopus bimaculoides. The sequence goes on from NC_068989.1 coordinate 19,595,473, forward strand.
TCTCTCTTGTCATATAATCTTGTACCTCCTTTACAGCATGACACCTGTTCTGTCTCTCTGTCTCACTATAACCTTTCATCATCTGATATAAGATCACCTCTTCTAATGCCCCGCTTCCCTCTCAAAAGATTTTTGTCTTGCAAGTTACTCAGTGACCCTGTCAGTGCAGGTGCCACTTAAAAAACATTATGTCAGCACTGTAAAGTGGCTGGCATTTGGAAGGGCATCCAGCTGTAAAAACCATGCCAAAACTGACCTTGCCTGTACTTGTACCACGTAAAAAGCTCTCAGTCCACTCTGCTAGGTGGTTGGTGTTAGGAAGGGCATCCTGCCATAAAAACCCTTCCAAAACAGACACAGAAGTCTGGTGCAGGCTTCCGCCTGGTTGGCTCCTGTCAATCCATCCCACCCATACCAGCATGGAAGGCAGACATTAAACAATGATGTTGATGTATGATGTGTAACTACTTGTATTATGTAAGTTTGTCAGCATGTATGCATATGAAAAAAAACAATATGTTTGTGTTGGAGTACTTGTGTGTGTGTGAGAGAGAGAGAGAAATATATATAAATATATGTGTGTGTGTGTGATGAATATAAATGTATGTGCATGGATGTGTTTGAGATGTATACAAGTGCATTACATGGGAGTGTGTGTATGACTGTGTGAAAGAGTGCATTTATGAGTATGTGAGAGAGAGAGAGGATAAATATGGTGGTATGAACATGTGTGTGAGTATATGTAGCTATTTACAAGTTTTATCTCTTATTCCTCCATTTATTGTATTCTCTCTTCTCTCTGTCTACTTAAGAACTAATTAAGTTTGCTCTGCCAGATCTGAAATATTTGCAATATGCATAGCATATATGAATGGAGGATGTTTCACATCTCACATTTACTGCAAAGCACTTGAGCTAATGCAAGAGTCTAAATATGGTCACTCAACATACGGAAAACTACAGCCCAATCTTCTTCAAACCAGACCCTACTGATTGGAAGACAAAACAAAAGCAACCCCCTCCCTAAAAAAAGAACAGAAAAACCTAAGATGCATTGCATAAAGTAGCCTGGGGCTACACTCTTCTTGATTAAAAAACAACAGTGCATATGAACGGCTATGTTTGCTTTGCCTAGGGATTCAATAATAATTTGCAAGTACAATTTGGTATCTGTAAAGCATACATATTTATGTGTGTGTGTGTGTGTGAGAGAGAGAGAGTGCGTGTGTGTGTTTGAGAGAGAGAGAGAGTGTGCGTGTGTGAGAGAGAGAGAGAGAGAGAGAGTGTGTGTGCGCATGCGTGTATGTGTATGCACATATTAAGGTTGTTAGTTTCCAATCTATGGAGAAATAGCTTAAGTTGTTCTGTTTACATATCTACTATATAGTTTATACACACACACACACACACATACACATACATACACACATGTGTATGTGTGTGTGTGTGTGTACATGTGTGTTATCATCATCATCATCATCATGTAATGTCCATATCCCATGCTGGCATAAATTGGACAGTTTGACAGGATCCAATAGATCCAAGGACTGCATTATGCTCCACTGTCTACTTTGGCATGGTTTCTTCAGCTGGATGTTCTTCCTAATCCCAACCATTTTACAACATGTACTGAATGCTATTTCAGCTCAACCATCACTAGTGAGGTTGTCATGCAGCTTGCAAGACCATGAATCCTAAGAGATGAAAGATTAAATTATAAGAGAAGGGACCAGAGCAGAACAGTTTTCTTGATGTAAAGGAGCTACATGGTTAATCACATTTTAGAAGACAGAGTTGGGGTGATCAGGATGGAGCTGGGAAGAGATAAAAAGCAGTAGTGAAGAGATGTCAGGGTGACTCTCAAGGAAGAAGGGGAGTAAAGTGAGGTGGGCCACATCAACATGTAAAATGTCACCAATTGATTAGAAGAATCACAGAGCTGACAGTGAAATATGAAATAATTAGACTGAAGAATTTGGAAATCTACATAATGTATGATGTAATCTATTATGATTGGATTAAATAAAATTTCTAACAAAACAATTGTCACAAATTTAAACTCTATTTGTTCATTTCTTTATTATATATATACTATATATGTATGTATGTATCATCATCATCATCATTATCATCATCGTTTAACGTCCGCTTTCCATGCTAGCATGGGTTGGACGATTTGACTGAGGACTAGTGAAACCGGATGGCAACACCAAGCTCCAATCTAATTTGGCAGAGTTTCTACAGCTGGATGCCCTTCCTAACGCCAACCACTCCAAGAGTGTAGTGGGTGCTTTTACGTGTCACCTGCACGAGGGCCAGTCAGGCGGTACTGGCAACGGCCATGCTCAAAATGGTGTCTTTTATGTACCACCCGCACAAGAGCCAGTCCAGGGGCACTGGCAACGATCTCGCTCGAAAATCCTATGAAGGCCAGTCACTCTTTTACTTGTTTCAGTCATTTGCCTGTGGCCATGCTGGAGCACCGCCTTTTAGTCGAGCAAATCGACCCCAGGACTTATTCTTTGTAAGCCTAGTACTTATTGTATCAGTCTCTTTTGCCGAACCGCTAAGTTACGGGGGCATAAACACACCAGCATCGGTTGTCAAGTGATGTTGGAGGGGACACAGACACATACACATATAAATATATATACATATATACGACGGGCTTTTTTCAGCTTCTGTCTACCAAATCCACTCACAAGGCTTTGGTCAGCCTGAGGCTATAGTAGAAGACACTTGCCCAAGGTGCCACACAGTGGGACTGAATGTGGAACCATGTGGTTCATAAGCAAGCTACTTACCACACAGCCACTCCTATGCCTGTATATATATATATATATATATATATATATATATATATATATATATATATATATATATATACACTTGTGTGTGTGTCTGTGTGTGTGTGTGTGCTGGTGCCATGTAAAAAACATCCAGACTACACTGTATTTGGAAGGGCATCCAGCTGTTAAAAACCACTCTAAAATTGACCTCACTTGTGCTGATACCACATAAAAAGCACCCAGTCCACTCTGCAGGGTGGTTCGTGTTAGGAAGGGCTTCCAACTGTAGAAACCATGCCAAACATTGAAGCTTGGTGCAATTTTCTACCTAGCCAACTCCTGTCAAACCGTCCAGCCCATGCCAGCATAGAAAGCAGATGTTAAATGATGATGTTGATGGTGAGGATGAGGATAATGGTGATGGTGGGACATCATTAATTTTCAAAAGTAGACTGTTAAATCATTTGAGTTCATTTAAAGACAAAAATAAAAGGTTCCAAACGAATCTTAGCAAATTAATCTGGTCTTTTAAGGACAGTAACAAAGACTATACTATTAAATGGGAATTATTGGGTTGTCCGGAAAGTTCGTGCCGATTTATAGTAACTTACCTTTCGACTTATTTGCCATGAAACCACCTCAGTTCTGGGAAGAGGGTATTTTCAAGTTAGAGGAAAGATGGAGACGCATTGTGCAACAAAATGGTTCATATTTGGTTGATTAAAAATGTAATGGCAAGTATTTATTGACCTTTTTCTTTCCTTTAAAAATCAACATGAACTTTCCGAACAACCCAATAATTTACACCGCAAAACCATACAGACCTGGAACCAATAGATGTGACCTATTTTACTGGATTTTCACATCCAAAGGTTATGTAGTAAATTCTAGACAGGAACAAGATGGGAACAAGCACTGAGATGCTTGCACATGAGGAAATTCACATTTGCCAAATATAAATGAATAATTATCATTTAAACTATACAGGGTTTTGAAATGATGGACTAAAAAGGATTATCTAATGGAGATTGTTTGCATCTTAACTTAATGGACAGCTTGATATCATACAATGCAGAGTAGATAAAAGAAAATCTTTAAACAGCCAAATTAAAGGATATCAAGTAAAGACTCTGAAGAAACTGCGCCAGTTTTATAGTAGGGTTGCAATTGCTATGGTTACTAATTGGTGCAATTGAAACATGTGTTGGTTTATGTAAGGTGGTATATAAATTAAAGAATTAAAGGTAATGCTATGCAACTTCATAGTAATCGTTATTATTAACACACACACACACACACAGAGGATGGACCAAAAGTCACGCACCAAAATATTTGATTGCTTTGTTTATATTACGCTAGTATTATTATGGTAGCAAGCTGGCAGCACTGTTAACATGTTGGGCAAAATGCTTAGCAGCATTTTGTCCATCCTTATGTTCTGAGTTCAAATTCAGCCATGATTGACTTTGCCTTTCATCCTTTCCGGGTCAATGAAATAGGTACCAGTTATGCACTGAACTTGATGTAGTTGACTAACCGCCTCTCCCAAAATTTCAGGCCTTGTGCCTATAATAGAAAGGATTATTGTTATTCATTTTATTCATTATGTACAAATATGTAATAGTCATCATTATTTTATTTATTTCATTCAATTTTAGGAAATTTGAAGCATGCCTTTGGCAATTCCAGAGCATATTGAACTTATTTTATGTGTGACTTTTGGCCCCCACCCTGTATACACATGCATGCATACAGACAGACAGACAGACAAACAAACCAACAATAGGCTTCTTTCAGTTTCTACCCTCCAAATCCACTCATAAGTCTATGGCCAGCCCAAGACTGTAAAAGAAAACACTTGCTGAAGGTACCATGCAGTGGGACTGAACTTTAAACCATGTGGTTGGGAAGATAACTACTTCATCACACTTGATCAGTAATTTGAAATAAATACTATGCAACTGGTTTTATTTAATCTAATGAAATATACTTTCTCATGGTCACTTGTAGGAGTTGGATGGGTCGGTCTGTTTAGGGTTAAAATCTTAGCCAAGGTCGAAGTGTATTGCCAAGATCACAGTGCATTGGCAAGGTAACATTATGCTTCCTGGGTCAGAGTGTACTGCCAAGGTTGCAGTATACTGCTGTATGGATGCCAGGCAAACCTAGTGATTGAATCAGTTGGTAGCGATAGCTTTTTTGTTTCTTTAAGTAAAGATTTTAAAACACCAGCTGCTGCAGCTACTGATGATGATATGATGATGATGATGATGATGGTGATGATGATGACGACGATGTAGCTGATGATCTGATTGCTAAATCTTACAGCTAACTGTTGAAATCATACATCAGTAGGTGTAATTGAACACTGATATTATCTGTGAAGTCTACCATAACCATTGACTCATTATCAGCAGCATTCCTGTGATATATATCTATCTATCTTCAGGCTTGTGATTCTGCAGTGCAACAGGAGATCCACTTACATTGCTAATACCCTCAAAATAGACATGAATATTTTAACCTCCCATTTCTACCTTCTGCAAGAAAAAAAAGTTGTTGTTTTTTTTAGCTCCAGGTCAGCCTTAATACAACAGCTCTATATCATCAAAAACATTGCAGCTGTGACCTTCCCAATCATTTTAGGGATATCTAGGACTATTATCCAATATAACCTTATCTTTTGAAAGACAAAAGGGTGTGATTTGAGGGATATTTTGGTCGTTATTTCTAGCAGGTTGAGTGATTGCATAGAGACTTCTTTGTCCTGTACAAATAACTGAAAGCTGTATTATATGTTAATAATAGCAAGAACAGTATTTTACCATAAAAATTTCAAATCCTGTTGTGATTGATTTCACTTGTTGGGACTTATTTTCATGATTGTAAAACAAACTCTTGAAGGTGTGAGGTATCATTAATTGAACTCCAAAATATTACTGGTACTTATTTACTGCATGTGGAGGCACATGGCTTAGTGGTTAGGGTGTTGGACACATGATTGTAAGATTGTGGTTCTGATTCCTGGACTGGGCAATGCATTGTATTCTTGAGCAAAACACTTCATTTCATGTTGCTCCAGTCCACTCAGCTGGTAAAAATGAAGAATCCTGCGATGGCCCAGTGTCCCATCCAGGTGGGAACACTTACACCATTGAAACTGGGAAACCAGTCCTATACTCCTTATGAAGTAATGTGGATTAATTCTAAACTTACTGCCTTACCCAGGAGAGTAGCAAAACAAAGTAGGTTCCAATGCCTTTCAGCCAGAGTCAACAAGAGAGTTAGTAATGCAATTATTCAATATGCTAGAAATAGCAGCCAAATCTTTCTCAGATCACATCCTACTACCTTAAAAAGAAGACAGAGAAAAGGTAGGTTATGTAGTGTAGCCTAAGGTTCACTATGTCAGACAATATAAAGCAAACAAAACAAAACAATACTCATGTCTTGAATGCCTTTGGTCATAACTGACTGGGAGGCTAAACTGCTGCTGCTGTTGCTACAACAACAACAACAACAGCAGCAGCAGCAGCAGCAACTACTACTACTACTACTACTACTACTACTACTACTACTACTACTACTACTACTGCTACTACTATAGAATAATTTGGTATTCATTTTGAAAACAAGTCTTAAGAGTTGCTTTCACTTTTCCTCCCCACCTCTCCCTTTCATCTGTCTGTCTATCTGTTTCAGTTCTTCCAATCCTTTCCAGTACTCTAGTATATTACTGGTATTTGGTTAGTCAGCCCTTGACAGGTGGTGGTCTTTGAAATTTAAATTGAAGATGTAGATTGTTTATTGTATAACACCACATAGAATTGTGTAATGTCTGCCCCTCACCTCCATCACTACCAATATATACTAAATGATCTAGTCCTTTGTAGAACTAGACTGCTATCTAAGAATGTCATTATTTGTCAACTGTGAGTCAGAATCAATATTGATATTTATGACTCAGATAGTAGTTCTAATGCGACAGTATTTTCAATATGGAATCATATTCTAAATGGAATGCAAACTGTTAAATCAAACTTGCCTGAGACACAGTCTTCATGAAGAAATTCTCTCTGGAAGTTTCAAATCTCAAGAGTATTTGAACTGAAGCCATTCTGTCACTTTAACTGGAATTGTAACATTGAACCTTTTATTGAGGATAATTGCCACAACATAACATGGCAAATACTATAGAGAAAATATTTTGCTAACAATCATCTATGACTTTGTTTTGTAGACATTTCACTTCTCTTGTATTATTTCTCAGGGCTGTGAGAAAAATCTGATCAACGTCTAATAATCTCGTTTCCTCTACTTCCAAGTAAATCTGACACTTTGAGCCATTATAAGAAATCAATATTGGTGACTCATGTAGACAATAGTATTGATTGTTTGGAGTTGGTGGAATTAGAAGAAATGGTGGAGCACCAGACTACTTATTCCTTTTATTATTCAACTTCACTGTTCTAATTCTGAGTTCAAATCCTGCCATTATTGGTTTCAAGTTTTGGTACAAGGCTAGTGATTTCAGGGGAGGGGGTTAAGTTGATTACATTGATCCCAGTTTTCAAATGGTGCTAATTTTATCAACCTTGAAAGGATGAAAGGCTAAGTTGACTTTGGTGGCTCTTGAACTCAGAACATAAAAAAGGGATGAAATACTACTAAGCATTTTTGCCAGCATGCTAACGATTCTGCTGGCTTACTGCCTTAAATCATGCCATTATTGACTTTGGTAAGGTGGTGAGCTGGCAGAATTGTTAACATGCTGGGTAAAACGCTTAGCAGCATTTTGTCTGTCTTTATGTTCTGAGTTCAAATTCCACCAAGGTCACCTTTGCCTTTCATCCTGTTGGGGTCAATAAAATAAGAACCAATTGAATACTGGGGTCAATGTAATTGACTAGTTTCCTCCCACCAAATTTCAGGCCTTGTACCTGAAATTAGGAAGGATTATTGACTTTGGTTTCTATCTATTCAGGGCCAATAAGATAAATTCTAGTGATATAATAAGTGATATAATAATAGGGTGGTGAGATGGCAGAATCATTAGCACGCCAGATGACACGCTAAGCGCTATTTTGTCTTCCGTTACGTTCTGAGTTCAAATTCCGCTGAGGTCGACTTTGCCTTTCATCCTTTCAGGGTCGATTAAATAAGTACCAGTTACGCACTGGGGTCGATGTGATCGACTTAATCCCTTTGTCTGTCCTTGTTTGTCCCCTCTATGTTTAGCCCCCAGTGGACAATAAAGAAATAGATATAATAAGTAAAGTCAATAGATTGTTCCCTCCTTTGTAACAGTTGGCCTGATATTCTAGTCACCTGAAATGAAACATGTTTTAAAGGAGACAAGGAAAAATCTGAAGTGATAAGATTGGGTCAAGACTAGATGACTAGATAGAACATTTAATTCCAAAGGGCAGCTAATCACATATTTAAGTAATTAAAGAGTGGTTTTGAATATTTCAAATGTTTTCAACGTTAAAGATAGCCTAATTATATCATTGAGCCTAATTATATCATTGAAACCTACAATGGTTATTTGTGGTGAACTGCTATTTATAATTAAATTATCAATTAATATAACTTCTTGTTCCACTTAATGTTTTTAATGAACATTCTATGAAAGCATTAGTTCTTGTCCAGTTACCATAGTTAAGCAACATTGAGCCTAGCTAGAACTTAGATTGGTGCCTACTTGGGAAATGTAGGTACTGTAAGAAAAACTGTTAGTTACTGGTGGTGCTGTCTGGATGAAATCAATAATAGATGATAAAATAAGATAATAAATTCTTAATTTAGTTGCTATAGGGCCAGTAAGCAAATGCTAAGATTTTATTCTACTTATCTTCATCATCATTTAACGTCCACTTTCTATGCTGGCAATGGACTGAATGGTTTGACAGGAGCTGGTAAACCAGAGAACAGCACCAAGCTATACTGTCTGTTTTAGAGATGGAGGTTAATAAAGCGTAAACATCTAGAGTTTTTCACCATGCTTGCTTGACTAATAATGTTAGCTAATGTATAATATTTTTCTTTATTACCTGATTTAATCATACTACAGTTATTATTTCTAATTAACTAATTATTGAAAATTATCAGTCATGTTTTACTGGTTAGAACATTATCTGGCAAGAAAAATATTTTAAGGAGGAGGGAAAATGATAAATTGTAATACTGACTGGATTTGATGGTGCTTAAACATTACCTTGACTGAAACATGTTTTAAAGGGTCAGGAGAAACGACTCTTTAAAGGGTTAAGGAAATGCTGTAATATTGATTCCTAATACTGATACAAGGTCATGTATGTCGAAGGAGGGCTATAATCAATAAAATCTATCTTAGTACTTGACTGGTATTTTATTTCATCAGCCCTGAAAGGATAAAGGGCAAAGTCACCCTCAGCAGGATTTGAACTCAGAATGTAAAGTGTCATAACTAAATACTGTAATTAATATTTTCTCCAAGATACTAAAGATTCTACCAATCCACCATGCTTCAAAATGCTAGATTGGAGAGAAGAACATTAACTGAAAATAACATGTTTTCATAGAGAGAAGAATGTGAAGTAGCATTATCCATAGTGCTTTAGTAACAACATGCATGGAATAAAATGGTTTCAAGTGAAAAATTAAAATAGGTCAAGGATTTAAATTACAAATGATATTAATTTTTCTTAACAATGTTTGTTGTGTATAGAAAAATAATAAATAATTGGTGACTTGTTACTATGTATCTTTGTCAATTTCACCAATATAATTGTTTTAATTAGTGCATAGAGAAAATACATAAATAGATGAATAAAAAGATCACAATAAAGGTTATATATTCATTTATGTGTATGTGTGTGTCTGCAATGCCAGCAAATATACATACATACATACACACACACACACACACACACACACACACACACACACACACACACACACACACACACACACA
>NC_068989.1:19606438-19611969 GCF_001194135.2 Octopus bimaculoides
ATACATATATACAATGGGTTTCTTTCAGTTTCCGTCTACCAAATCCACTCACAAGGCTTTGGTCGGCCCGAGGCTATAGTAGAAGACACTTGCCCAAGGTGCCACGCAGTATATAAAATATACACACACACAATTGAGCTTCACACAGCTTCTGTTTAATAAAATCCTTTCATAAGTCATTATATGTTGATGATGATGATGATGACAATGACAATGATGATGATAATTATGATGATTGCATACATCTCATCTCAAGGGCATACATATGTATGTCTGAGTGTGTATTTGTCTGTATGCGTGCGAATGCATATAGGATAAAATGTTATAATGGGTACACCCAATGCTGTTGTTTAACTCTGAGTTACATAGTGTTAAGTAGATGCGAGATGAAAACAGGATGTCAGAATGTCACAGGTAACATTTCTGGAAGATCTGCTACATATGCCACGCAATGAGGTATGTACAATGAAGTTCAGGACATATATACACACTGATATATACATATGTATGTATGTATGTATGTATATGCATGTACACACACATACACACATGTAGAAAAGAGCATACGCAAATGCACAAACTTTAAAAAACGTATATATTCAGAAACATACAATTGACAACACATATCCACATACATACACACATACAAATGAGAGCACACATACTCAGAAAGATACACACACATATACACATATCCTCATCCAATACACACACACACACACACACACACTCACACACCAACACAGAAAAAAAAAAAAAAAAAAAAAAAATTAAAAACATACACACACCCACATGCAAATGCACATGTACAAATACACACACACAAACACACATGAGAACACTCACCCACACACTGATGAAAAGACACACATACTGAAACAGAGATACTCAGCCACTCTAACAGTTATGTCTCTATACACATACATACACATTTCAGCCACGCACATGCAAGTTGTCTACTCCAATCTGAAAACTCTATCTAGGAGTTAACCTTTCACTCTAACTAGTACTTGAGTTCAGATATAGTGTCCTTATCTGATATAAGTCAAATATGTGGTGGTGGGGGTGATGGAGAGGATGGTGGCAGCAATGGGGTTATCTGCATGGTCATGTGATATATGGTATCCCTAATGTACTGCAAGTTAAGTCACTGGGGCTATATTGCTTTATAATAGTGCTTCTCATAGAATGATGCAGGCCTTCCCGGTGTGGTGCTTTGAGAACTGAAAAAGAGGTCAACAAATATCTATGTTTAATGAAATTAAGATGGTTTTGAAACTTTTATAACTTGTCCAACATAACAGTGACAGAAGATGAATTATATGGATACAAACTCTATTTTGTTTTCTCATTGGTAAAGCGGAGGTGAGCTGGCAGAATTGTTAGCACTCTAGACCAAATGCTGGACCAGTGGCATTTCATTTGTCTGTCTGTTTTGAGTTCAAATTCTGCCAAGGTCAACTTTACCTCTCATCCTTTTGGAATTGATAAATAAGTACCAGTTGAGCACTGGTATCGATATAATCAACTAACTCCTTTCTCTAAAATTTCAGGTCTTGTGCTTATAGTAAAAAAGAATTATTAAAGAGGAAAGGTGAGGATGGGTGAAAATCTCCACAATATTTTTGTGGTAGTGCATGTGGGGGTACTGACATTGGTCAATTATGGGGTCTAGAGCTTTTCTGCCATCCATCATCTACTCCAATAACTGTAATTCCTGAAAGTGAACAAGACTTCAAAATTAGAGAGACAAAGCGTTGTCCATTTAACCAATCCCAATTCCTGTGTAGTATTTGTTTTATCAACTCTGGAATGGTCGAAGTAGCAAGGGACCTCTTCATGGTTAGTCAAGCTTGCTATAAAATACCAACCAAATATCCCCAATTCAAATTAGTTAATGTGGTCCCAAATTCTCTGTATATAGGAAGTAGACATGTATACAGAAATTGTCATGGCTGGAATGTCTTTGATCATAGGTTTGTAAGAAGAGGGCTTACCTGGGCTAAAGAAAAACAGTTCTGGAAGGATCAAATCAAAGGTAAACCTACTTTGATGGGATTTGAGCTCAGAATATAACGGGTAATAACTAAATATAAATCAGTTGAGCCTGATACTCCACCATTTCTCATTTCTTTATTGCTCATAAGGAGCTAAACATAGAGGGGACAAACAAGGACAGACAAAGGGATTAAGTCGATTACATCGACCCCAGTGTGTAACTGGTACTTTATTTATCGACCCTGAAAGGATGAAAGGCAAAGTTGACCTCAGCGGAATTTGAACTCAGAACGTAACGGCAGATGAAATACTGCTAAGCATTTCGCCTGGTGTGCTAACGTTTCTACCATTTCTGCCATCTAGGAGCCATGATGGATGGATTACTAAAACTAGTATCTGTCAAATGGTGAGAGAAAGGGATCAATCTCCCATGCAAATTATATGTAATAATATCATCCTCATAGCTCTGCTCATCATCACCAGTAGCAGGATAAAAACAAGCAGCAGCAGCATCTGCAGAAGCATCATTATCAACATCCAAGAAAAAGCCTGTACATCAGGCATGGGAAACATTTCACAACCCTTTTCAAGAAGCTGGTCATGTGAGACATGACACATTGTCAGGTGGACCATCATCACCATTTGACGTCCATTTTTCCATGCTGGCATGGGTTGGATGGTTTGACATGAGCTGACCAACTGTAGAGCTGCATCAGGTGCCAATTGTCTGTTTTGGCAATATTTCTACTGCTGGATGCTCTTCATAATGCCAACCACTTTACAAAGTGTACAAGGTTGTTTTTACGTGGTACCTGCACTAGTGCTTTATACATGGCACCAGTATGGGTGCTTTTTACATGGTACCGAAATGGGTGCTTTTTATGTGGCAAAAAATTCACAATAATTATCTATTAGGCACATCATTTAGCTTGCCTATGATTATCTTTCTTTTTACTTGTTTCAGTTATTAGACTGCGGCCATGCTGGGGCATGCCTTGAAGAATTTTTTTTAAAGCCTGGTACTTATTCTATTGGTCTCTTTTGCCGAACCACTAAGTTACGGTGACATAAACACACCAACATTAGTTGCCAAGTGTTAGTGGGGGATCCATCCATTATATATATAAATATATATATATAAATATATATATATATATAAATATATATATATACGATAAGATTCTTTCAGTTTCTGTGTACCAAATCCACTCACAAGGCTTTGGTCAACTTGAGGCTATAGCAGAAGACACTAGCTCATGATGTCACACAGTGAGACTGAACCCGGAACCATGTGGTTGGGAAGCAAACGTCTTACCACACATCCACACCTGTGTCTACTGTACATGTTTGTATAATCAGCTAGAAATCCCACACTATCATTTTGAAAACAGGAAGACACATTGTATACAAAACATGGAATGATAACAGCTGGAATGCCTTTCATTGTAAGTCTGACTTTAGGCCGAACATAGCAACAACAAAAGCATCACTTTCCTCCCTTCCCACTATTTTTTTTGCTCTCTTTCACCTCCATTGATCCCTGCTATCAAATGATGTTGGATTTCAGAAAATTTGAATATTTCAGCGAATTGTCTGCGCAGATGATTTTTACTCTTAGATAACTCTTATTCGACCATAATGTTGTGGCAGTGGTGGTGGCATCGTGTTGGCAATGCTGATGATGGTGGTAGGGACAGTGGTAGGGGTGATGGCGGTGGTGATGATGATGACACCCTACTTCTACAAACACATGAATGGCAGACACAGTAGTGTGACATTAAAAAAAAAAAAAATCCTAGGACTAAGTCAAGGAAACAATTTCAGATCTTGGATGGAACTGTGCAATCTATATTGAGAGTGTCTTTCAAAAAGGCATGAAGGTCATCACATTATGTTGTTCCTCACAAAAATGAGCCTAATAATAGAAATATAAGGTATTAGAATGACAGAAACAGTAGCTATTTAATTTATTTTAAAATTAATTTTATAACTCAATTAGTGAATATAACACCAGATTACCATACTCAACCATCAGATCTTTTATCTTTTATTTTTTTACTTGTTTCAGTCATTAGACTCTGGCCATGCAGGAGCACTGCCATCAGGAATTTTAGTCGAATGAATCGACCCCAATATTTTCCCATCAAGCCTTTCTGCTGAACAGCTAAGTTATGGGGATGTAAACACACCAGCACTGGTTGTCAAGTGGTGGTAAGAGACAAGTACAGATGCAATGACATTTGTAGATATATATGTATCTGATGGGCTTCTTTCAGTTTCCGTCTACCGAATCCACTCACAAGGATTTGGTTGACCTGAGGCTATACCAGAAGACACTCGCCCAAGGTGCCATGCAGTGGGACTGAACCTGGAACCATGTGGTTGGGAAACAAACTTCTTACTACATAGTCACTCCTGTTTCAACAATATTGAAGATTACAATATGACCCTCCACCAGATGGAGTTCTAGACCTGTAGTCATTTGACCAAGTACCTATGAGCAATAGGTTCCCTTAACGAATGCTGACCTAGAGTAATGATTATTTATTGGTTGTATATATGTATGTGTATGTGTTTGTCCCCTGCCACTGCTTGACAACCGACGTTGGTGTGTTTACGTCCCTGTAACTTAGCAGTTCAGCAAAAGAGACTGATGGAATAAGTACCAGGCTTAAAAATAGAAAAAAAGCACTGGGGTCAATTTATTCAACTAAAATTCTTTATGGTAGTGCCCCAGTATGGCCGCAGTCAAATGACTGAAATAAGTAAAAAAACTAAAAGAATCAAAGAATCTGTTTTCCATGCTGGTATGGGTTGGATGAATTGACAGGGACTGATATGGCCAGGGGCCACACCGAGTTCTGTAGTCTGTTTTAGCTTGGTTTCTATAGCTGGATGCCCTCCTTAACACCAACCACTTTATAGTGTACTGGATGCTTTTAACGTGGCACCATCACCAGCGCTAAAGAAACAGGTAAAAAAAAACAAAAAACAAATGATATCAAATCAGCTCTTTGTGAGTTTACAATTAAACAGTGGATCTCTCGCACCTAAAATATTTAACAAAATAAAAAGAAATTAGTAAAAAAATTAGAGAGGGAAAACAACGTTGATAAATTCATTTTAAATGAGACCTTGAAATGTTTAAGTAGAGTAGAAATAACTTTGAGCAAAATTACTTGCCTGTTGTCTTCAATTAAAATGTCTTCAGTTAAGATATGCGTTGTATACCCAATGATTTTCTGTCTCACTCATTCGACTCTGCAAGCTATTTCTATAGAACTTTGTTACTTCATAAGGCAGGTTAACCAAGTTTAATTGTCTCTTGTGGTAAATAAACAGTTTATAAATGAAGCTCTTCTTGTTGACTAATTAATTGTATGTTTGTATATCTTTCGTTTTTCTTTGTTGGGGACGAGACAACATATCTCCAGTGCTGGTGCTATGATAAATTGCACCCAACATACTTTGTAAAGTGGTTGGCGTTAAGAATGAGATTCAACCAAGTCAGGCCAAAAAAAAAAAAAAAAAAA
>NC_068989.1:19612183-19616411 GCF_001194135.2 Octopus bimaculoides
ATATATATATAATTATGTGTATTTCTTCTATCTTAATGAATAAAAATTCTTCTGATAGAATAAATGGGTTAATAGAAACCAATGTAGCAAAGAACACAAAATAACTGTGGTTTAGTTCCATCACGTCATAACCTTATCCATCTATTGTTTTCATAATCGGTCATAATGTCTTACGTTGAAGAAAGTTTTGTTGTTGCATGACAGTGCCTGTCCACACACAGACACCCAGACTGTTGAAACCATTAACCAATTGGGTCTTGAGGTGCTGGAACACCCTGCCTAGATCTTGCCCCTTCCAACTATCATCTCTTTGGCCCTCTCAAAGATGGTTTATGAGGTCATTGATTTCCTACAGATGAAGATGTGAAGGAAGTAGTGCATAAATGGTTGCACGACCAACCAAAAAACCTTCTTCTTGGAGGGAATGCGCAAGCTTGTGGACCACTGGAACAAATGCATCGAAAAGGAAGGACACTATTTAGAAAAATAATGAACTTGTTTATCTCCTGCTTTTGTGTAAATACATTGAAAAAATAAGAGTACGTATAATTTCTGACTCTTCTTCATATATTGTGTGTGAGTGTGCATAAATGATATCTGAGTATGATGTGATACTCTGACATGTCTAATAGGACAGTAACTCTGAATAAGTACTTGACATAGATTGTGACAAAACAGACTAACCTATGCCAGATGGGAAACAGACAAAACTATGATGATGATAATGATAATGTGTGTGTGTGTGTGTGTGTGTGTGTGTGTGTGTGTGTGTGTGTGAAAGAGTATTATGGAGTGCTAAGTACACTCCCAGTTAAATTACTTTGCTTCTCCTTCATACTTATGATTTCCAATGAAATGAATCAGAGAGAGAGAGGGAAAGAGAATGTGTGAAAGAATCGGAAAGAGGGAGAGAGAGTAAAAAAGAGAAAGAGTGAAGGAGAGATGGCTTGTAAGTAAACTGAACTGTTGTTCACATACAAAGTCAAAGCCTTCATATAACACAATATAACAAATGACTGATTTCAGTTATTCAATTGTATTGAAGTCCAGGCACAAGCTTAAAGGGTTTTTAGTCAATTGTATTGACTTGAGTAGTTTGACAGGTACTTATTGTTTTGTGTTGATATCTATAAAATGCCAGAGTCCACCATAGTTAAATTCCTTTGGAGCAGTGGCCCTCAATTTCTTTGACTTCATAATGCAAAATATTACACAAAATATCGCTATGGTGCAAGCATGGCTGTAGGTTTAAGAAACTTACTTCTCAACAACATGGTTTTAGATTCAGTTCCACAGGGGTTACACCTTGGGTAAATGTCTTCTGCTATAGACCAGCCCTGGACTGACCAAAGTCTTGCAAGTAAATTTGATAGAAAGAAACTTGTCATACACACATACACACACATGCACACATGCACGCATGCACACACACACACACATATGAAGAGGTACTGAAAAGTTCCTGGTTTTGGGTAAAAGAAAATGCAGGAGGATCAGTTAATTATAATTCTGTTCAACATATTTTCCTCTTGGATTTACACACTTATTGCAGTGGTCCTTCAGTTTTTCTAAGCCCTGTAAAAGAACTCAGAAGGTTGGGCCTCCAACCAGGCGTTTTGTGATACTCTTAAAGCCAGGAACTTTTTAGCTCCTCCTCATATATATATATATATATATATATATATATTATGTATATATACTGACTTAAAAGCCACCCATTAGGGCGGCTTTTAAGCTAGTATACAGCTTTTAAGCAACTGACCCTGAATGGGAAGATCTGCAAACAGATCTCTGATTTGTTTTGGAGAATTTCATGCAATTGCTTCCTCTAGAGTCGCAAAAAGTCATGTTAAAAAAATTGTCGAAAACAATCACAGTAATGAAAACTTGGGAACCTCAAATTTCAGGATTGTGGGTCTGGATTTGGCCTGGAATGTCTTTAATTTACTCATGGAGTTAGCCTGATTCCAAAATGGTATGATATGTTGGCTATGGCCTCTAGGAGTAAAGTTGAAAAAGTGTGACACACTGACACACTGACATTCACATTTATTATATTATATTATATTATATTATTATATTAAGGCGGTGAGCTGGCAGAATCATTAGCATGCCGGGCAAAATGCTTAGTGGTAGTTCATCTGCCATTAGGTTTTGAGTTTGAATTCTGCCAAGGTCGACTTTGCCTTTCATCCTTTTGGGGTTGATAAAATTAGTACCAGTTGCGTACTGGGGTCGATATAATTGACTTAATCCTTACCTCCAAAATTTAAGGCATGTGCTTCCAGTAGAAAGGATTTCTTAAGGTTGAAAAAGTGTGACACACTGACGTTTATTATATTAGATATGTTTAATTTTGGGGAAACTTTATTTCAATTAAAGTGTATTTTTTTTATATATGTGTGTATGTGTGTATGTATATATATATGTATTAAAGAAAGCAAAAAATGAAATGAAAATGATAGTGTTCAGTATGTTGGCAACAGGAATTTCTGTCAAAGAGACATGGTTAAACAAAGTTGTACATCATCTCCCTCTTTCTCTCTCTTTTATTATTACTCACACTGCCACCATCAACACTACTACTTTTAATAAAACATCATGAACTCTCCCTAAATTTCTCTCTCTCTCTCTCTGTTGTTCTTCACCACCACCCTCACTGTCTCTATGCCTACTATTACTCTCACCCGATCATGAGGAATAGGAGGAGTGTCATTGAATAGTGAGTCCGCGAAAACATCTCTGACCATGGGGAAATATTATCTCACTTGGAAACAGGCAAGAGTTGGTGACAGGAAGGGCATCCAGCCATAGAAAATCTGTTTCAACAACTTCCATCCAACCCATGCAAACATTAAAATGAGGATCTTAAAATGATGATAATGATGATGACTTTTTTTTTTTAATCAAAAATTGAAAAATTACTGTTGCACTTCACATAGAAAGTTAAAATTAACTGGCAATTAACTTTGCTTGGAATGTTAATCTTTTGCCTGTCCAAAGAATTTTCATAAGCATGACCTGGATGTCTATGCTTGTTTTCAGGACTTAATTAGCTTTTGTCTCATATGTTCTGAGTAATATGAAGCCTTCATTTCATAAGTCCCAAGTTATTCTGGTGCTTAAAAAAAAAAAAAAAAAAAGGGAATACTCTTTTACTCTTTTACTTGTTTCAGTCATATGACTGCGGTCATGCTGGAGCACCACCTTTAGTTGAGCAAATCGACCCCAGGACTTATTTTTTGGAAGCCTAGTACTTATTCTATCGGTCTCTTTTGCCGAACCGCTAAGTTACGGGTGACGTAAACACACCACCATCGGTTGTCAAGTGATGTTGCGGGGACAAGCAGACACACAAACATATACACACACATACATATATATATATATACATATATACGACAGGCTTCTTTCAGTTTCCGTCTACCAAATCCACTCACAAGGCTTTGGTCGGCTCGAGGCTATAGTAGAAGACACTTGCCCAAGGTGCCACGCAGTGGGACTGAACCCGGAACCATGTGGTTGGTAAGCAAGCTACTTACCACACAGCCACTCCTGCACCTATGTTTATTATGTGTAATCCATGGACATCAGGGAAATATGTCCTGTGCATCATATGTGATAAACAGATCAGGTAGAAGAGTTTAAAATTACGAGTGCATTTCATATAAAAAATTTAAAATTACAACCAAGCTTTGCATGAAATGTCATAACAAAAGAAACCAAACAACACCAAAGTGTTTCTAGGTTAAGATTTTCCACAAAATTCATACAGAAAACTATTGCTTACGTTATTTAATTAAGTATACTGATGTGTAACAAAATTAGCGCAGGCTACTAACCCCAAGATTCCAAATTCAATTCCATATAACAAACTATATAATCAAAATAAAGCTGATAAAAAAATCAAGTATTCATTGTTTATATAGGCGCAGGAGTGGCTGTGTGGTAAGTAGCTTGCTTACCAGCCACATGGTTCCGGGTTCATTCCCACTGCGTGGCACCTTGGGCAAGTGTCTTCTACTATAGCCTCGGGCCGACCAAAGCCTTGTGAGTGGATTTGGTAGACGGAAACTGAAAGAAGCCTGTCGTATATATGTATACATATATATATATATATATATAATAATATTATTAGGGACAAAATCCAAAATTACAGGTAAAAAACTCAATTAAAATCAATTTATAAAAAATTAAAATTAAATTGAGCCTTATAGATAAAGTATAT
>NC_068989.1:19618554-19620168 GCF_001194135.2 Octopus bimaculoides
GTTCTATCAATTTATACCTGAAAAAATCACTTCTAAGTAGACTTCTGTAAATTGCATGCATTCACAGCAAGCAGCAATAACAACAATAACAACAATAATAGTTTTGAGGTGCAAGAAGAAGAAGAAGAAGAAGAATCATTCTTAACCACAAAACACGTGCAGACACCAAACAAGCCTCAGAATTAAAAACGAAAGTGTAGAGTATTCTTTAAAACATTACAACTGAAAGGCTTATAATTCCAGCATTTTGAGTAACACATTTCTGATCATTCAGCTGGTAATTTGAGCTTGTTTCCCAATATTTTTGTTTGAATACATTTTGAAATATTACATGAAAGTTATGAAGAATGCATTTATCTTTATGCTCCTTTAAAAGAAAAAAAAAAAAAACTGTCAGAATGTTACCATTAGTTTCATGCAAAATATTGCATCGAAACAATATTGATAACTGTTCAGATTTGCTGGTCAAAAGTGTATAGATTCTTTTATGCTAGAGGTACCATGAGTCTTTGTTAGGCAGTGTCAAAAGTGGAATAAAATTTAATGAAAAAATATTTTTGGAAAGGAAGAGTTATTCCCCATAAATTGGTGTTGGCCATGGGTGAAGTGTGTAAGCTGTATGTGTATCATTCACTGTTTCAAAAATGGACATGACTCTGTTGTCAAAACGAATTTACATTTATAAAGACAGCAGTTGAAAATTTCCCATTTGAAGTTCAAGAAAGTGCCAAGATTGTGTGAATTTTTTTAGAATGATTCTCTCCTCCATCAAGCAGAGTCTGCATCTCCTTTTATTAAGATACAGCCTAGATTGTTCCAGCAACCTCTGGTTGATATTGTACGATGTTATGTCCTCTTTTAATAACCATCAAATATAGCTGGCTAAAGTTGTAACATTGCACCTTTCCTGGATCCAAAAGGAAGATTTATGATAATTCAACCTGGCTTTAAAGGGGCCCTATGAATTCCTGTATATACATCATATTACTGGTGCCAAGCATACTGTTTCAGAGACCACAGATTCTCTGTTGCATTGAGCATCCATTGGGCACTCAGAGTAAAATGTACATCAACATCTCACTCCTGCCTGCTGTTTCAAACTTGCCTAATGTTGATGGTATAATAAGATATCTTATATATATATATATTATTTTTAGATAAGAATGTTGCTGACTGTGACTTTAGCCAGCTAAGCCATCATCTGACAATGGCTTAGCTGATTAAAACTTTGAAGTCTCTGTCAATCCTGAATATATATATATATATTAATGTTTGTGTTTATGCTGTGAAGTGGTTGATGATAGGAAAGGCATTCCACCATAAAAATCATGTTACATATAAAATAAAAAACAAAACAAAACGAAACAAAACATGAGCTACATAGCAACAAAGATTGGGAGTTTTCTGTTGTGTGAATTCCATGAGAATAGATTGCAATAGGTAGCAAGCCATTGTACTAGAATAAACAAACGTTCAAACTATCCTTAAATACAAAAACGAAAGTAGAAGACGATTATACATATATACATGCACACACACACACACACACACACACACTCTCTCTCTCATACACATATCTCTCTCTCTCTCTCTCTATCTATCTATCTATCTATC
>NC_068989.1:19620188-19635190 GCF_001194135.2 Octopus bimaculoides
TATATATATATATATATATATATATATATATAGAGAGAGAGAGAGAGAGAGAACTTGAAATGGTAGAATTTTGCCGCATGGATTAATCGAAAGATGAAGTCGTAGTCTCTCTCTCTCTCTTACGCACATACACACATACATAGATGTATGCGTGTTCACCCATATCGTACACATGTGTGTATGCATGCGTGTAGTTGTAGTTCTTACATAATGTTGCTTACACGTGTATGTGTGAGTGTGTGTATTGATAGTCGCAGTTCTGAGTCTACGAGTCTACGATAGATGGCAGTGGTGGATCTTGCGTTGAAACGATATTCGGAGTGGTGGGCGGTGTTTCGATGTTTTGTTATCTAAGTAACCTAATAACAACACAAGACGGAAGAAACAGGAACTGCACAACTGTAATCCGATATAAGAAACCAGCAACAACAAGGACAATACAGAAAAGAAAAGAAAGAAACAACGAACTGTAAAAATTGAAAGAAAAAATATATACAATGAAACATAAGAAGAAAAAAATAGAAGGTATGTCAGCGAGATTTTAAGGTACCCGCGCAGCGGTTGAGTAACAAGATTAACAAATATACATCAAACAGCAGCAATAAAAACAACAACAAGCAACGTTGAAATGCCGAAAGCTGCCGCTTGAAACTTGTGTGGTTGTTAACTGGTGGTTACTTATAAGATTATTGCTTCAGTCCATTAATTGAAGGACAGGCGGTCGGTCGGTCGGTCGGGCTGAGAAGAGATCTGTCGGACGCACAGGCTATCGGAACGATTTTACATGTCTTGCCTTACGTCTTATTCCTCCTATAAGGCATCCTCGATGTAAATGGAATTATAAAACAGAAAGAACAGAAGAGTCTTCAGAATGTCCCTAAAGGTAAACAGCGTTATTGGTTTCTATCGATTAAGACAAAACGTAAATAAAGGGATAACAGGTGGGAAATTAAAGAATCAGAAAAAAAAAAAGAAAAAAGGAAAGGAGAAAAATGAAAAGGTCATCGATATTTCTGAGAAATCGAAAATTTTTTTCATAGACAGTTACGATAAATTCATGGTTCTGTACCTATGTGTCTATATATGTATAAATCTCTAGCATTTTCCCTTTTTATTTCTGTGTATATATGTACGTGTGTATGTATGTATCTGTGTGTGTATGTACGTGTACCTGCGTGTGTATGCATTTGTGTGTATGTGTGCTTATGTATACATACATTGATATATATATATATATATATGTGTGTGTATATATATATATATCTATATATGCTTGTATTTATGTGTGTGATCTTAAAAATAACAATCAGATTCTGATTGTCGAGATCTCTTTGGAATTTGAACAACTGAGAGAAACTCGATGTTTGCCTCTATGTATGTATGTATGTATGTATGTATGTGTGTGTGTATGTATGTATGTATGTATTTGTGTGTGGAGGTGCGTGTTTAGTCGCCGGTCACTCTTCATTGAGCAGACATGATCAGAGGTATTCCAGTGATGACCTTCTGAAATTTAGGGGCATTCTGGGACTACATTATCTAATGTCTCCTTTATTTTCAGGACTAAAATGATTTGAATGAGATTTGACTGCTATTTCTAGCAGTTCTAGCTATCACACAGACTGCTTCATTGACTCATATATATATGTGTGTTATATATATATATATATATATATATATATATATATATATATATGTGTGTGTGTATGTGTATACACACATATCAAGAGATATATAAAACAAATTAAAGGTAATTAAACTCAATGCTGTCTGTCTATCTATCTATCTATCTATCTGTTTATATTGTGTGAGTGTGTGTGTGTGTGTAGACTCTGTACATTTGTATGTGAACATTATATCTTTATGGGTCGCAAATGTAAATGTTTGTTACGATAACACTAATAACCCTAACTACTGTGACCCTTCCCACCTCCATCGCCACCACTTCCCACATCATCTGTTTAACTGAGTCAATATTTCAAACCTCGTTTGTTATTTGTTTCTATAACCACGTTATCTTGGGTAGGTGGGTTGGTGAGTGGTGGAATATCTTGACTCATCTATGTACATGTTGTATATATAATTATAGGATTTGTCACATAGATGTTGGGTTTACCGAGGAAAAAAATAAAACATTAAAAAAATGGTATTAACGTGTGTCCTAAGGGCTCCTGCAAACCAGTTAATGCAGTTTAAAGAAACGAAACCGTACTGCCTCACACACTAGCTATATTATAAACATGCAGGATGTAAGTTTTGACTTTGAGTCTAACAAATTTGGACGCCAAATAAAACTAATAATATAGATGTATGTACGTGTTTTGTATGTCTCTATGTATGTCAGGTCATTCTTAGTGCTGTTGTTATCATGTAACTCAATACAACTTGTTGCATGGTTAGGTTGTCAGCGATTAAACCGGCGACCTTACCAAGCCTGATTAGTAAAGGAGAATGGTTTTCGTTTGACACCTTGCAGGGTGTGAGAGCCCCCGCTCCCGCCCCGACTTCTAGACATCTCTCTGGAAAGAAAACTGATGCAATACCTGGGCCTTCGTTTGCATCCAATGATGTTGACTAGTTCTTTTTGGGCAAATGCATATATTGTTTAAAGAAAAGGGGTGATCCTGTGCAAGGCCTTTCTCCAGTATATAAAAAGCTTCAAGCACTGACATCACTTGATTTTTGATATCTCTATATGCGTTGTATATAATGGCATAGCTTTAGTGTGAGGGGAGGATGCAGGCAGTTTGCTTCAGGTAATGGCACTTTTGAGCCTGCTGTATAAGCTTATATATGCTTATGGAGGACTGGAAGGTGCAAACCCAAGGGCTGCGCTGGCAGTACACACTCTAGCTATGTCATTACTTGCATACTATCGCTGGCCATAGCTGAAAAAGCAAAACATTCAATGAAAAATTCCATGATGGAATGAAGGCATGTGTCAGCATGGGTGATAAGCTCTCTGAACACCTGGTCCAATAACCTTGTTGCCACATCTGTGCAAAAGTGTGTAAGTCCCTAGCAGAACTGAAAAGCCACATCTATATTGCTTGTGTTTAAGAGAACAATCAAGTGATGATTTTACTCAAATTTGAGTTGCAGCCATCATTTATGTATGTATGTGTGTGTGTGAGAGAGAATGTGAATGCATGCATGACTGCTGGTTGGTTGGCACTCCATTGGTTATGACGAGGGTTCCAGTTGATCCGATCAATGGAACAGCCTGCTCGTGAAATTAACGTGCAAGTGGCTGAGCACTCCACAGACACGTGTACCCTTAACATAGTTCTTGGGGGAGAATCAGCGTGACACAGAATGTGACATGGCTGGCCCTTTGAATTACAGGCACAACAGAAACAGGAAGAAAGAGAGAGAGAAAGTTGTGGTGAAAGAGTACAGCAGGGTTCGCCACCACCCCCTGCCAGAGCCTTGTGGAGCTTTAGGTGTTTTCGCTCAATAAACACTCACAATGCCCGGTCTGGAAATCAAAACCACGATCCTACGACCGCGAGTCTGCTGCCCTAACCACTGGGCCATTGCGCCTCCAGGCATGACTGCATATGCATGTTTTTGTTCCTTTTGATTGGAATTAACCTACCATCTGCTCAGTGGAAAGGTTGCATAAAAATAATATAAATAAGACAAGTTCCTGGCTTTGGATAAAAGAAAATACAGGAGGACCAGTTAATTATGATTTTATTCAACGTCTCAGATTCAGACACTTATTGCAGCAGTCCTTCAGTTTTTCTAAGACTTGTAAAAGAACTCAGAAGGTTGGGCCTCCAGCCAGGCCTTTCATGATACCCTAAAAGCCAAGAACTTTTCAGCAACCCTCATATGTATGTATGTGTGTGTATGCATTTGTATGTATATAAAGCTGGGTGTATAGACAGAGTGTGATGGGTAAATTGTTGTCATTTTATATTGTTAATTTCGTGCATGCACGTTCTTTTTGATTTTGTTGCCTACATAGTATAGTAGGGTCAGCTGGGCACTGTCTGTGAGAAAAACAGCACCATGACGCAATTCACTCTACCAGAAATTTGGAAACATGTTGTACTGCTTGGCATTTGCATCAGAAGCTCCAATATGAACATTTTAGAGTGTTTGGGTGTCAATCAGAGGACATGTACTGAGAGTAATAACATCCAGTCAACATCATAGTGTTTGGAGTGATCACTAGTGATGGTGATGTTATGCTTCCATTCAACTTCCTACATGGCCTCGGACTCAACACAGAAACCTACTTCAAGTGCCTGGAGGAGGTAGTGCTGCCTTGGGTCAAGAGGGTAATTGCTGGAACACCCTATGTCTGGCAACAGGACTCTGCACCATGCCACACAAGCAGGAGAACCCAGTCATGGCTGTCAGACAATTTCTGTGATCACATCACTCCTAACATCTGGCCACCCAACTCCTCAGGTTGCAACCCTTTGATTACTATGTGTGGTGCACAGTTGAGCAAGAGACCAACAAAACTCCTTGTAACACCAAAGATGAACTGAAGGCAAGGATTATGGCAGCATTCACCCACTTGAACAAGGAGACTGCCCAGAAGAGTTGCAGGAGATTCTGAAGTTATCTGGAGGCCATGGTTGAAGCCAATGGCGATTTTATTGGATAAATTTACTCTTTAGTATTTCAAGATATTTTTATGTAATTTTGGTAAATATATCTGTTAAAATGAGACGTCAGTGTTATTTTCATTCTTGCATAATTTAGACAACAGTTTATTCACTGCACCATGTATATATTGATTAAAGAGGATCACTTAATAATGGGGCACATACCGTTGGGTTATGCTGTCCAGTAGTATGTTGATATTTGCTCTTATGCAACATTGTACAACCTGAATATTTGAGAGGTTTTCTGTCTTGTTTTGCAGTATCTTATAAATGCTGCACTTGATACATATCTACCTGTACGATGTTACAATGCAGTAAAATCTCTAAATAAAACAATTCTAGCAATACTGGATAATCCATTTGTTGCTTTTATTTTTTTACACACACACACACACATATATATAGTAAAGACTATTTGCCAACATAATGGGGCTGAACAACAGTAACAATCATCCCTTTCAGGACAGCCACATATATATATATACAGTGGTACCTTGACTTATGAGTTTAATTCGTTCCGTGCAGGTGCTTATTACTTGTATGTCAAATCAAATTTGCCCATTGAAATTAATTGCAATGCCATTAAGCCGTTCTGGGCCCCTCAAAAAACATGATAATTATTTTTGTTATGTGTTTTTAAATAAGAAAAATGTATTTATAAATAAAAAATATTGTATAAAAAATACAATGGAATATACTGCAATAAACTGGTTTTATTAAGTATAATGTACAACATTTACCTTGAAGAGCAGACGACTTGAGGATGCTGACGGAGGTGGAGGAGAAAGGCTGAACTGAATAACTGAATCTTATTTGCTGATTTTTGCCCTTTTTTGTCATGCTTTCCTCACTTTCATCTATAGGAGTTTTTGATAAAAACCTGTCCAATAAGGTTTGTTTTATCCTCACTTTCCGAGCATTTCTGAAATGCTGGGTGGATGTTACGGCATTCACTGTGGCATTTGCTATGCCAACTAGTAGTGGGGTATCTGAAGCTGGCTTGTAACCCGAATTTTAGCTTGCAACTCAAAGCAAAAAATTTGCTGAGAGATGGATTGTATCTTGAAAAACTCATTAGTTGGTACACTCGTAAGTTAAGGTGCCACTATAGATAGATGTATGTATATATGTGTGTGTATATATATATATATATATATATATATATATATATATATATATATATATATATATATATATATATATATATATATATATATATATATATATATATATATATATATATATATATATTCTTTTATTTGTTTCAGTCATTTGACTACGGCCATTTTACTACCCACTCAATGCTATACCAGTTATAGTCTTTCATTGCTAGGCACTTTTTATTTTAGTTGCAGTTCAAATCAGTTTTAGGTGATAAGTCAACCTGAGCACTTATGTATACACCTATTACATTACATCATTAGATACAATTTTACCTGAACTATATATATATATATATATATATATATATATATATATCAGGTCATTAAGAATGAAATGTCTGATTTTCTTATGCACCAAGTTTGACAGTCATCAACTCTAATGTTTTATCCTGAAAATTCTTTGTTTTACAACATTGATGAGTTACATCATCACTTTTTGCGAAATGCAATTCATGGTGTCTGATTATATTGTATTTTCTCTTGTGAATCAATTTTTGTGAACCCATGGATAGATAAAAAAATTGCTTACGAATATGAGTTCTGTCATGGAACCAATGCATCCCAGACAGCTCGAAACATCAATGAGGTGCTTGTGAAGATGTGGCAAATAAGTGCACTGTATGTCGATGGTTTGAGAAGTTCTGGTCTGGTGACTTTACTCTTGAAAATCAGCTCTGTATTAGACCTGAGACCAAGGTGTATAATGATGAGTTAGAAACTGTAGTGGAGGTGGATACATCTCAAACTACGCATGAGTTAGCAGCAAGGTTTGATGTTTTGATTCCAACTGTATCGGACCATCTGAAACAAATCGGCAAGGTAAAATAGCTGGACAAGTGCGTACTGCATAAATGAACATGAAATGACACGTCCATCTTGAAACCCGCTGTTCTTTGCTGTCACAGCATAAAAGTGAACCATTTTTGCATCGTATTGTTACATGTGATGAAAAATGGATTCTTTTCAACAATAGCAAGCATTCTGCATAGTGGTTGGATAGAGACGAAGTACAAAAACACAATCCAAAAAAGAATATTTACCAACAAAAGTTAATGGTGTCTGTTTGGTGGTCCAGCACTGGTGCCATCCATTACAATTTCATGAGAGCTGGTAAGTCAATTACAGCAGATGTATACATCAACCAACTGGATGAAATGATGAGTGAACTTGTAATTAAACAACCGAAATTGGTCAATAGAGATAGGCCAATTCTCTTGCAAGACAATGCTCAACCACATGTTGCACAAAAAATGGTACTCAGGTTACAGGAACTGAACTTGGAAATACTCTCTCATCCACCATATTCACCAGAACTTGCACCAACTGACTATCACATTTTGCATGGAAAAAACTTCATATCTGAAGATGCAAAAACAGCCCTTCGTGATTTCATCACCCATTGCTGTCCAGAATTCTTTGCAGCTGGCATAAATAAGCTACCAATAAAATGGCAAAATTGTGTTGATAATTTAGGTGCATACTTGGATTAACTGCATTGCTTTTTGTTGAGATAAAGTAAAATAAACTTTCAGTTCAAAATTGGACATTTCATTCTTAATGACTTGATATATATATATTATATAGTATGTGTGTGTTTGTATGTGTGCAGGGAAATGCTTTCACTTTCATTGGACTCCAGGAAACAATGATGGACCGAAATGTCTTATTTTCAACAATTAGTGTTTGATCCAGCTTCAGGTATTATTGTGGTGTCATGACTCTCCCCAATGTAGGTAGGGTATGTTATTTGATTGTTTGCAAGTTGGGATTTCCCTGAGACTGTCACAGTTTGCAGAGGTTGCCCTTACAGTCTAGGAATGAAGTTCTTTTCATAGTATTAGATAAATGAAGGCATTGGCTAGTAAGTGGAACTTAGTTTAGCTCAGCTTTAGGTCTTCCTGTGTCGCTCAGCACATTGAACAGCAAGTTTACTCCATTGCATTCAGTTGGCTGCTACTCTTGCATATCCATTTCACACCTGTCTTTAGGCCATCTTGAAATGTCTGCCATCAAGTGATCTTTGTCCTGCCCCTTTTACACCTGCTGCCAGGTGACACCCAAATCATGGTTGTTTTAGAGTGTTTTTGGTTGGCTAGATGGAGAATGTGTCCAGCCAGACACAATTGGAAGTGGAACAAAGAAAATTGTTGTGAGAATAGTTTGAATAATGGCAGAACATATTTTTCAAAAAGAAAGATCACCATTGAAGTTTCCATGTATTTGTACAGCACCCAATAGACAGAACACACACACACATTCTGATTAGCAGTTAAAGCTGACTTTGAGTAATAATTAAAAAAAATTACAGAAATAATAATTATTCACTTATCTTAAATTTAGCTCACTCACAATAACTTCTTTCATAAATGACAAATATATGTTCATGAGCTGCCAATAATGAAAATAGCCAAATACTTGCCCAAATTAATTTGAGAAATGTGTACCTTCAATACCACTATAAAATATTCATTGCATAGTAATCTTTTCCTACAATGTAGATCTTGGATCCAAAGAAAGGCTGGTGATAGAAGGAGGTCTGAATGTACTAGAAGCTTCTGTCTGTCTGTGTATCTTCCTATCTGCCTGCCTGCCTGCATGCAGGGCCAGTTCAAGGTACTGGAAACTGGGGCAGTTGTCTGAGGTGCCATGTGCTTTTTAGTCTATATTTTCAATTTTTCTCCTTGTGAACGTTTTAAAAAATTATACTTGTAAGGCACTGAAGTTCAGCTTGCCTGGGGCGCCAGTAACCCTAGGGCTGGCCCTGCTTGCCTGTATATAACTCCTGTATGCTGATGACCTTGTTCTCATTGTAGAATCTGTGTAAGATTTGGAGAAGCAATTCCAGACATAGGGGCAAAATCTGGAATTGAAGGACTTTAAAGTAAACTGAGTGAAGACTAAAGCCATGATAAGTAAAAAGAAGACATGTCCCTGAAGCTGTCAGGGAAATGGCTATGCTTAGTTTGCAGAAAAAGAATAGGTAGAAACTCTATACTGTGCTTAGTTTAAACAATGGATGCACAGGAAGTATAGTGGGATCACAGGTAGGCTAACTGGAAGGGCAAATTTGCTTGGAATATACCCTTAAAAATGATTCTTTCTACTGCTCAGAAGGCTTCCTATAAGTAGTCGATGGTCTTTGTTTCTTAGGTCATTACATTAGCAGTGGGAGTGTGTGCACTGAAAGCATAGAAGCCAAAGTAAAAACAAGTTCAGTGTTAATACCTTTGCTGGTAAAAAGAGCTCTCTCTTCAAATGAAAGGCAGATTGTATGATGTTTGTGTGTGAAGTGGATTGCTACATGATAGTAACATCTGGGTCATGAACGCAGAGGATATGTGAAGGCTAGAAAGAAATGAGGCAAGCATGCTCTGCTGAATGTAAAATGTCAATGTGCATTAATGATACAATACAAATGACTTGAGAGACTAAATGTATATAAGATAAATTAGATGCTGTTTGCAAGAAATAAAACTGCAATGGTATGGGCATGTGATGTATATGGATGATGTCAGCAGCATAAAGAAGTGTCAAGGGCTTAAAAGTGATGGTGCCTGTGGAAGAGGAAGACTAGAAAGACAAAAGCTGAAGTGATGAAAACTGATTTCAAGGTGGTGAGCCTCATAAAAAGAATATAACATTTCTGCTTGGGACACAACCAACAATCAATATAGAGATATTAGTTATTTACATATATTTAATATACACTCTCACACAGTGTACACACATTCACCTCTCACTGCCACATGTGGTAGCCTTAATACAGTTACTTGACTTGCTGGAAATAGCAGCCAAAACACTTTCAAATCACACTCTGCCACCTTATAAATAGGACTCATTGGATAATGTCATTTGGATATGCTATGCCTGAAAATAAAATTCATGGCCATGGTTGGAATGCATTTGATTACAGCTTTGCTTGAGCAAAGCTAGTTTGGTATAAACACCACAACCACCACCACGACCACCACCACCACCGCCGCCAAAAACAACAACACTAACACCAACACACTATATACACATTCACCTCCACACCACCTCACAAACACTACAAATACATACATATATACACACCTCCAACCATGCTACAGAAACAAAATAGATCTCATTTGTTAACTTTCCCACAGGAAATCATTTAATTTCACAGAATACTCCCCAAATACACACAATTTCGTTAATATTTTCATTGAATTTTCCCTCTCATTAAGGCAACGAGCTGGCAGAAATGTTAGTACACCGGACAAAATGCTTAGTGGTATTTCATCTGTCTTTACGTTCTGAGTTCAAATTCCGCTGAGGTCAACTTTGCCTGTTATCCTTTCGGGGTCAATAAATTAAGTACCAGTTGTGTACTAGGGTTGATCTAATCGACTGGGTTCCTCCCCCAAAATTTCGGGCCTTGTGCCTAAAGTAGAAAGATTCTCCTTCTCATTTTGTTTTTATGAAGCTAGCTTTATTATTTATTTTTTTTATAAAAAAGCTTTTTACATAAAACCCCAAAATATATAACTAAATTTCATACATGTAGGCATAGGCATGACTGTGTGGTCAAGAAGCTTGCTTCCCAACTATGTGGTCTTGGGTTCAGTCCCACTCCGCAGCACTTTGGGGAAGTGTCTTCTATTATAGCCCTGGACCAATCAAAGTCTTGTGAGTGGATTTTGATAGAGGGAAACTGAAAGAAACTGATCATATATATCTATATCTTGTATGTGTGTGTGTGTTTTTGTTTGTGTTGTTTTCCACCACCACTTGACAACCACTGTTGGTGTTTATATTACCATAATTTAGTGATTTGGCAAAATAAAAAAAGTACTAGTCTTAAAAAAAGTTCTAAGGTTGATTTGTTTAGCTAAACCCTTTAAGGCAGTACTCCAGTATGGCCACAATCCAATGACTGAAACAAGTAAAGGACAGGCAGAGACAAACTGATACTGATTTTTCAATTCATTCACTTTTACAAAAAGTTCCATGTATGCTTAGTCATGCTGCTAATGATATTGGTTTCAAATTTTGGCACAAGGCCAGCAATTTCAGGGGAGAGGCTAAGTTGATTACATTGACCCCACAGTTGCATTGGTACTTATTTTATCGATCTCAAAAAGACAAGAGGCAAAGTTGACCTTGATGGATTTTGAACTCAGAATATGAAGATGGATGAAATATTACTAAGCGTTTTGGCTGCTCTGCTAACGC
This sequence comes from Octopus bimaculoides, assembly GCF_001194135.2. Lineage (NCBI taxonomy): Eukaryota > Metazoa > Mollusca > Cephalopoda > Octopoda > Octopodidae > Octopus > Octopus bimaculoides. The sequence goes on from NC_068989.1 coordinate 19,631,173, forward strand.
TTTTGTCAGCTTGCAGTCTTCATACTGCTAATAATATTGTTGAAAATTTTTCCTCTCACTTGAAAGAAATAGATTTTTAACATTTCCATTATAGGAGCAGGAGTGGCTGTGGTAAGAAGCTTGCTTACCAACCACATGGTTCTAGGTTCAGTCCCACTGCGTGGCACCTTGGGCAAGTGTCTTCTACTATAGCCTCGGGCCAACCAAAGCCTTGTGAGTGGATTTGGTAGATGGAAACTGAAAGAAGCCTGTCGTATATATGTATGTATTGTATATATATATATATGTGTGTGTGTGTATGTTTGTGTGTCTGTGTATGTCCCCCCCAACATCGCTTGACAACCGATGCTGGTGTGTTTATGTCCCTGTAACTTAGCGGTTCGGCAAAAAGAGACCGATAGAATAAGTACTAGGCTTACAAAGAATAAGTCCTGGGGTCGATTTGCTCGACTAAAGGTGGTGCTCCAGCATGGCTGCAGTCAAATGACTGAAACAAGTAAAAGAATTGCTGTGGTCAGTCTTATAAAAGCAATATGAGGGGATGTCTGACGAATTTCAAAAGAATGGCATTCTGAAGACGACCACATTAGCTTACAAAGAGGAAATAAGAAGAAAGAGTAAGTACAATACAAAAAAATGAAGTTTTTATGATGGATCAGCACAGTAGACTGACTCATCAGGTTCAGCCTATGAAGTATTCCTTTTCAGTATCTTTCTACCTGTCATCAAGGTCTGTAAGAGCAGGGTCCAACTGGTACATATTTTCTGGGGCTGGAGAGCCAAAGAAGGGTCAGGGAATATTTGACAGACCCCTAAAAAAAAGAACTCCCCTCCCAGGTAGGTCTGAAGCAGTTATGTTCTGCTTTGCATAATTTCTCTAGGGAGGCTCTGCCTATCATTGATAGGCAGAGTCATGTAACACCTAGAGCAGGGGTTCTTAACCATTTTTATCTATAGACCCCTTTGATTACTATTTTTTTTCTGGTGGACCACCGTAGCCATTTAATGTTGAAGGACTAATTTTATATAAATTTCTTTCAACATTCCTATTTTGTTTTTCACACATTAACTTGTGTAGATGTCGGAGAATGAAACCAAGCTGTTTCTTGCAATCCATAAAAATACATACATCTAAAGCAAAATTTTTTCAGTGGTCCTTAAAATACTATTATGGATCCCAAATTTACTATTTTGTTGTGTGGACCCCAAAAAATTTTATATGGAACATCAGGGGCCATATGGACCCTGGTTGAGAACAACTGAGAGTAAATGGATAGATATTTACTCAAAAGTGAACACAAAGGTGCAGGTATGGCTGTGTGTTAAGGTGGGGCCTCAGCATGGCTGCAGTCTAATGAGTGAAACGAGAAATAATAAATAAAAATATTGATCATCTACATTTTACTTGTTTCGGTCATTGGACTGCAACAAAGCGACCCCAGTACATTTCTTAAAGGCTGGTATTTATTCTATTGGTCTCTCTTACTGAACCACTACGTTGTGGAGATGTAAACAAACCAATACCAGCTGCCAAGTGGTGGTGGGGGCAAACACAAAGCTTTGGGATTGGATTTGGTGGATAGAAATTGAAAGAAGCCAGTTGTATATATGTGTGTGTGTGTGTGTGTGTGTGTATGTATATGTATATATGTGTGTGTCTGTTTGTTCTCCACCACTGCTTGACAACCAGTGTTGGTATGTTTATGCCCTCCAACTTAGTGGTTCAGCAAAAGAGACCAATAAAATAAGTGCCAAGCTTAAAAAAAGTACTGGAGTTGATCCGTTCAACTAAAATTCTTCAAGGTGGTGCTCCAGCATGGCCGTAGTCTGATGACTGAAACAACTAAAAGATACATAATTTTAGCAAACCCCAAAGACATGAGGGTCTAAGGCTTTTCTGTTTTATCTATACCCATTTCCTACCCAATTTACTCTTGCGAAAAGTGAAGTTGTTAAACTAGAACCAGTTGGATGGACTGTACCTTTCATTTAAAAGCCAAACCTTGTCACACACATTGTCATAATTAATCAGACAGGAGATTACGTTAAACGGTACAAATATTTGTGGAATATTCAACTACATACTATAAGGTAGTTCTGATAATTAAACAACTGAAAGTTCGCCCAAAAGGGACGCAAAGTCCATTCCTATGCTCAGCAAATGAATAGGTATATGTACACAATTGTGCCTCATCGACTTGGTTTCTTAACTTTCAGAAAAATGGATACTTTTTTAATGAAATTTTCTACAAGTACCTTTTAGATGGTGTAAATTCCGATATCAGAATTTGATGTGGAAAGAAATTTCAAAATTTCAAGTTTCATTTTGTAAATCTGTCTGTGACACTTTTTCCCCCTTCCCACATCCTAGATGCTGAGGTAAATGGGAGGGTCACTGTTTCCGTAGCTGAACGGAACAAAATCCTTAAGTATCGGGACCTGGTATCGAACTACCTCTTCCCACCTGTGGCGTTTGAGACGTTTGGAGGAACTGCGTCACTAACCGCGAAGTTCTTGTCATCGTTGGCAGCTCGTCTCACCGAGGTGTCAGGTGATGCCCGTGAGGGCGCTTGGCTTTTCCAACGCCTTAGCCTCGCCATCGCAATGCTTCAGTAGGTTCCGTTGAACCTTTTGGTGTGCGACTGACGGAAGCACTTGGTCCTGCATTGATGTTTTTCTTTTTTTTCTTCTTTTCTTTGACTCTCTTTTATAAATACTATATTGAATAAAGTATTATCTCACATATGTGATATGAACCAATATGTATGTGTGAGCAACCACCAACTTTTTCTTCACAATGAATTCCGATGTAACCGTAATCTACACCATCTGAAGGGTATTTGTAGGAAGTTTTATTAAAAGATACTTATTTTTCTGAAAGTTATGAAGAAACAAAACCGTGGTGGGGGGCACACTTGTGTAGGTATGCCAACAAATAATCTAATGTAATGTGACAGAATTGAACGAGTTGATTTTTAGAATCATTTACCTTAATGTTAACATTCCATTCCTTCTTATTTATATATTTTCTTCTTACATAAAAACGGATTATTTAACAAAACATACAAATAATTTAGCTTTCACTGAATTTAACTTGAATCTAAACCTCATTAAATAGAATATATTTTAAAGATTATGCATAATTGATATCTTCACATCCCCCCACCAAAAAAAAATTAAGTATTCCGCCGAAACTGTATTAATAATTTTGTGTTAGTCCTAATCTTATGGTTGGTAAAAGTTTTTCTATAAACTTATCTATATCGACATTTTTCAAAGAAAATACTTGTGTACACATATTACATAACACACACACACTTGCGCAAATAAAAATACATACTTACAGACTCGCATGTCTAGCGATTTAACTTGCATACAAACAATTCATAAATTAAAACGAGATAAATGATATATGTCTACAATACTTAGAAAAAAAGTTATTTTTCTTTCTTGTCTATTGTTAATTTGCAATTTGTAAATTGAGGTGCTTCCCGCCCCCATCAACTCGAAGCGGGCACCAATCAACAAGTAAATCTAATTTATGTGACAAGTTGCGGCTTCCATAGACACTAATTCACGGTCGTTTTGTTACACACACACGCGCACACACTCACAGACACACATATATGTATATGTATGTTTCTGTGTGTATGTGTATTTATCTCCCTTTAGGATTCTTGCTATAACTGCAAGATACCAAAACAACCTAAATTTTAGTTTGAAAACACAAATACACACGCACGCACATACATACACACACACACATACATACGCACATACATACACACATACATACCCAGACTGCACCCACTACACACCCACACTCATACAGACACGCGTACATTCCCACATACATTATACATATATATATATATATATATATATATATGTATATGTGACACATGTACCCACACCACACACGTATGTTTTATTGATACAATCTTACATTCGATCGTTATTTGTTGTGGTTCAACCGGTGATACTATATTTCTTGCACACCTCCATCTCGTTTACTCTC
>NC_068989.1:19635689-19639383 GCF_001194135.2 Octopus bimaculoides
ATATATATATATATATATATATATAATCATTTTGATTTCTGTTATCTAATATCTGACTGATTTTGTTATAGCTTTATCATGTCTTTCTTTTCGTCACATTCCTCTAATGGATTTCTCGGTCGCATCTTTCAGTGTTAACATCTCCCTTTTACTGTCTATGTCATATCTCTGACATATATGTTTTATATATATATATATGTATGTCAATTATTTGTCCATTATTTATCGTTTTAATTTCTCCCTGTCTTACTTTTCTCCAGGACTTTCCTCTCTTTTCTCGCTTCATTTCCAACTTTTAATAATTTCATACGGGAAAGCTTACTGCATTAGTTAATGTTGAACTTCTCTATCTAAACTATACACTTACAGACCTGTGCAGATACTCTTTTACTAGTTTTCAGCCAGTAGGCTGGGCCATGCTGGGACAGGCTGATAAATACATTGATGGATAGAAAGAATGTGAGATATGAATAAATACTAACTTAGCGTTCACTAGTTAGGATGTATGAGTCTGTCTTTGGAATGGTAGCTGACATTTAATCCCAGTACGCGACAATACTAATATGTAAATGGATTAGTTGACACATACATACAGACTCACCCATATTAACATGTGTATAGAAAGAGTGAGCGAGGGACAGATGTATATAAAGAAAATTAACTGTCAAATGGATAGATGGACGGATGCATGCATGGATGGATAGCTAAATAGCCAGATGGATGGATGGATAAATAGCTAGATGGATGGGTAGCTAACTACCTAGATGGACAGAAAGATAGAAAGTTAAATGGATGGATGGCTAGATAGATAGATAGACAGACAAACAATTGACACGTATAGTTTTTCTCAACTGTTATGAGATGACAGTTTTCGAAGGCGCCTCTTCGCGATCGTTTAATATGCTAAAGACAGTAGCTAACATCTACAGATCACACTCAGCTGTCTTGGAAAATGGTAAGGACATACCAAATAATGTAATACAAAGCACACCCCTAAAAGGACGGGATGGTCATAGCTAGAATGCTTTTGATCATAGGTCTGCTCGACCAGGGTTTACTTGCGGTTAAACAACAGTAACAAACATAAATAACAACATCCATCTTCACAATGCATCCATTCAGAATATCAACAGATAACAGTAGATTCATTTAATCAGTGTTATATTTAATTTCAGACAGTAGTGAAGGAGCGGGGTGGATCGTAAATTGTCATTTTTTTTAAAACCCCAGGTCAGCCACAATCGAGCAGACCTATGAACAATTGCATTCCAGCTGTGACCATTTCTCTTTTTCTATGTGTAGGGAGGGAATCTAGGGTCACATTATTCAACGCATGTTTATTTCTTTTTCTAAGGCAGTATAATGTAATTCGTGGGAGATTTAACTGCCATTTGTAAGAGGTCGAACGACTACGTAAGAGGCTGTCTCGTTGGCTCGTGAAAATAGTTGTGTGCTGCACTGGTGGCATCTAGCTCCCTACTGTTTCAAATTCACCAGGGTCAACAAAAGGAGAAGCCTATACGCAATTACTACAGCTAGAAATAGGTAAATCTGCCTCAAATCACACTACATCATATTAAAAAAAAACAAGTAGATGTATGTAGTTTTGACCAGATACACTAGTATGTTAGAATAAATGATGAGATGGTCACGACTGGAGCACCTCCGATCACATGTCTACTAGATTGAGATAACAAAATAGCTATAATTCCTCCGCCAAAAATAAATTTCATGTGTTATAAGAAAACGTTGTTGATAACGGGTTCCTTACGCGGCGCCTTTAGTAAAGAATAAAGCACAACTGTCAACCGACCTCAAACTACCCTTATAATAAATCCGCGGAGGATTCCTGTTTCAACGAGACTTTTACTATTAGACACCCTTTTCTTTGCAGTAGAGTTGATGAGAGCCGAGTACGTATTTCGGTCTCTATCTCTGATGGAAATCATTTTACACGAGGCGCCGGTCAAGCTTTTAAAACCTAAACCTTGCCCAGTCTTCTTTTCTAACCCCTTTAAATTCGAAGTCTTTTGTCTTATGTAAAGAATATATGTGTGCCCATTCTATGTATTTATTTGATCCGAGTTTTCGGTTCTTTATGTATGTTTCTTTTACTTTTTAATTATTATAAATCTTCCACTGAGGAGGGAGCCGGTTTCCAATAAAGATACAAGGCTCCATCTTTGGGATGTAGTTAACACAGACAAATTTGTATGTATGTATGTATGTATGTATGTATGCATGCATGCATGTATGTATGTATGTATGTACGTATGCATGTATGTATGTATATGTTACTGTGTCAACCAAACTGTTATACACTGTTGGTCACATTACACTTTCAATTCTTTCGTGATTTTACCGTTCTTTTCTATCTTATTATGCAATATATATTGCATAACGCCCTTCATTCCACCCCCACACCCGTTTACATATAAGTACATATATGTTTACCCATACACGTTTCGAAATCCTCCCCATCCCTCTTTGTAACACGTTTTGTATACCTTAATAACCGTGGGGGCAACAGCACTATTGATGTTCGACAACGGTAAAACTTTCGTCGAAATGAGTATGGAATCGTTTTAAACTCCTACTCTCATGTAATTTCACTTAAGGTCACTCATGTCTTTACCTCTTTTTACTCACCTTAGAATATGGAATCAGATGCTTTATACCTTAGAAACTTTTAATTATACTGTAATATAATTATTATCGGTTTGAGTGCTGTTCCTGGTATTGAACTTAGAAACTGTTTTAGCTCTTAAACGGAATAACAGTCGATGTATCAACAATCTGTAAATAAAAACTTGTCGGTTTTATTTCGTCTGGTCAAAACAACTGCTTATGGGTCCAGATATTAAGTTTATAAGCCTCTTAACAAGCTAGATGTTAGTACTAACCAGACTTTGGTACTGTTTTGTGAAAGGAATCTACTTAGATCTAACAGCATAATCGCCTATTGTCTTCCTTTGACGGGTGGATGGAATCGGGTTGCAAAACTTAATCGTTTTTACCTAAAAATCATATTTAAATACTCATTTCTTCAGTTTTTAAACCCCAGGCCAGCCACAATCGAAGGTTTTCATTATATTACATAGTAATTATTAATTGAATTAAATGAGAATTAACATCGATTACATATTTGATTACTTAAACAGTTAATTATTTCGACACCTAAATGCTCCCATATGTTAAAACAATCGTTCTTCAAAGCTAATTAATACTTTTCTGCATTGTATAGTATTATTTATATGGCTTTTGTTTGTAGGAAGTTTTGCAGATGTTATTTAACTTACAAAATGTAACTAGCAGACGGTTGAACAGTATGTGCTCTGTGCTGTATGTTGCGGTTGAGGAAAAAAATATTTTGGTCAGAATTGGAAGACTTTCTCAATAACTTTTCTTTTTGTGTGTGGGTGCGTGTTTTAATGATATCTATCTATCTATCTATCTATCTATCTATCTATTTACACACACACACACACATAAACATATGTATGTTTATGTATATATATGTATATGTAAGTACATATATATGTGTGTATGTATATATGTATATATACATATGAATATGTATCTATGTATATATATATGTATACGTATTCTTTTATTCTTTTACTTGTTTCAGTCATTTGACTGTGGCCATGCTGGAGCACCATGTATATATATGTATGTGTGTGTGTGTGTGTAT
>NC_068989.1:19639681-19646183 GCF_001194135.2 Octopus bimaculoides
ACCATTTTGAGCGTGGCCGTTGCCAGTCATACTGTACTGGCAACGGCCACGCTCAAAATGGTGTATTTTATGTGCCACCCGCACAAGAGCCAGTCCAGCGGCACTGGCAACGATCTCACTCGAAAATCCTACGAAGGCCAGTCAGGCGGTACTGGCAACAGCCACGCTCAAAATGGTGTATTTTATGTGCCACCTGCACCAGAGCCAGTCCAGGGGCACTGGCAACGATCTTGCTTGAAAATCCTACGAAGGCCAGTCAGGCGGTACTGGCAATGGCCACGCTCAAAATGGTGTATTTTATGTGTCACCCACACAAGAGCCAGTCCAGGGGCACTGGCAACGATCTCGCTTGGAAATCCTTACACATGTCACGAGCACAAGTGCCAGAAAGGCGACGCTGGGTACAGGTGCTATCCCGATTTCGCTTTCGCTTGCCCCGAAGCATGCTTCCCAACCACATGGTTTGGGGTTCAGTCCCACTGCATAGCACCTTGGGCAAGTGCCTTCTACTATAGCCACAAATCAACCAAAGCCTTATTAGTGGATTTGGTAGACAAAAACTGAAAGAAGCCCCTTGTATATATGTGTATACATATCTATGTGTGTGTGTCTTAGTGTTTGTGCTTGTTCCACTACCACCGCCACTTGACACTCGGTGTTGGTGTGTGTATGTCCCCATAACTTAGCAGTTTGGCAAAAGATATTGATAGAGTAAGCATTTAAAAAATAAGCAGTGAGGTTGATACATTCAAAGAAAAATTCTTCTAAGCAGTGCTTCATCATGGCCAGTCTAATAACTGAAACAAGTAAAAGATAAAAAAATATATATATATCTGTTCTATATTTAAGAGATGAGGAATTATGTACATTATTTACATTATTTACAATTGTTGGACATTTGTCCTCATCTTGTTTGTTGTTAACACAACGTTTCGGCTGATATACCCTCCAGCCTTCATCAGGTGTCTTGGGGAAATTTTGAACCTGGGTTCTCATTCGTAAGGTTTTTTTTTTGGTGTTATTATTATTATTATTATTAAGGTAACTGACTGGAATCGAACTTGGAATCTTGGGGTTAGTAGCCTGCGCTCTTAACCACTACGCCATATGATGAGGACAAATATCCGTCAAATATAAATAATGTATATATATATATTAATGTGTATATATATATATATATGTATGTATGTATGTATGTATGTATGTATATATATGTATGTGTGTGTGTATAGGCAGAGTTACGGATTAAGCACACAACTTAACCGGCTTGTATATAGATACACACTTGCACACACACACATGCATATATGTATGTGCATATGTTTATATGTGTGTGTGTATACACACATGCACATAAAAGTGTACACAGCACTCAATACATTTAGAGTATATATTTGTAGATTAACAGTTAATGTTTCTCATAGTCTTTTACTCAGTTTTATAAGTTTTACAAGCATGTGTCTCATTGTTGAGACGGACATCTGAATGATTAAGACAGTTATCCAACCAATTAAATGCACACTTATGTGCATTTCAAAGCACTAAGCCAATGGCTGTGTGAATCCGTTAACTAACTTACTAATCGATAAATATACAGGTATCCTGGACTTAATAGTCTTAAGCAGAAAATCTTCAAAGATATTTGACATCCATAGCTGTGTAGTTAAAAAGCTTGCTTGCCAACCATGTGATCTTGGGTTCAGTCTCACTGTGTGGTATCTTGGGCAACTGTTGTCTTCTGCTATAGTCCTGGGCTGACCAAAGCCTTGTAAGTGGATTTGGTTGATGGAAACTGAAAGAAGCCCATTGCATATATATATATATATATATATATATATATATATATATATATATATATATATCCTGTGTATGCCTTTAAACTGCACTCAGTAGTGGGCTCTGGTTCAGGGTTTTAAGGAGTGTGGAACCATCTCTTAGCCACTACTGTTCCCAGGTCTACTATGACCCGGAGTAGTAGCACCTGTTAGGGTCCCAGCTAAGGGTTAACTAGCATATGAGTGCTAGGATATAGAAAACCTGGGGTTGGTGTCCGAGGGCACAGAAACCTATTGGGAGTGAGGGACCCCTGGTTTTTGTTAAGGTATCTCTGTAGGAGGAGGCTAACTCATATACAGAACTCACTGCTCTACTCAGCTGGGTGTCTGCTATATCTAAAAGGTAGAGCAACCACATAAAGGCTTCCTCACTGGTTGGTTTATTTTCACATGGGTGCATGATTCCATCTGCATTGTTGTATATTTCATCTGTATCAATTAAGTAAAGGTGCATTGCTCTGTTTATCTCTGTCACCACCCGGCACATGGCTGCTTTAGTGAAGTTTATTCTGTTGTAAGCATTTGGACTAGGTCTTCTGTCTTTCTCCTATAAGTCTTGGAGGCACTGAAAAGGATCATGGACACTGCCCTTCCTCTTATGACTAAACAAATGCTGTGGTGATACAATTGTGATATTAATGATGGCATCACAACATAACACATCTAATTCTAGATCTAGGACAAACCTTACTCATAGTGTTCTATATGATGATGACTGCAATCTGTTTCTCCATTATGTGCCAGTAACTAACTATTTGTATTTTGTTTAGCCCTAGTTCAACCTTAGTCCAGTAGAGTTAAACTCAAAAGCATTTCAGCTGTGATCATCCTGTTATTTTTGTTTGTTTTTTTCTGAGAGACATTGTGTCTTAGAAGTATTAATCAAAGCACACTATCTAATGCGCTTTTTGATTCTTCAAACAGCAGGGTGTGATGAGAGGAGGTCAAGACTCCTTGTTGGTTTGATTGGGCCATTTGTAGGCAATTTTCTATTGTTGTTTTCTGTTCTAGCTAAACACTGGAAATACAGCCAGCACCACAGAGTGATAGCTTGTCATGTATGTGTCAGCTATCGTTTGTTTAAGAGCTAAAATAAAACATGCAGCTAAGCTGAGAGTCAGTAGCTAAGGAACACTGGCATCTGCATTTATCTTTGAATTTTCATGTCTAACTGGTGGACAGCTGGATAAGTGAGCAAATGCTTCATTTAAACATGCCAGCAGACACGATTGCAACAATGTTATTACTCTAAGAGCTTCCATATACAAGTATCAAGCTGCTGATTGGTCATACTAATGTCAAATCTTTACTAGAGCACCACTACAGCATGGGTTATGAATAGATAAACATATAGACACATTTCTGTGTATATTTAGTTATAATGTGTGTTGTGTTGTATTCTAGTAAAGTTTTCACACAAGTATGGGCTTTGTGAAATCTTTATTCGAGCACCAGTAAAGCATTGTTAAAGGACTCCATAGGTGTCACTTCATGCTGTAAAATTATGCCCACCAAGGCCTTTTTGGTGGCTTCCAGAATGGAGATCAAACCAGCTGGTTTCATTGTTACAGCTCACTCTGAAAATTTCTCTTGCAGACTAATTTTGTTGCAGTTTTCATGTGAAAAAATACGAATTCTGTGCAATGTGTGTGTGTTTGTATTTACATTAACTTGATAATTCACACCATTGCTATTCTGACTTTCCCACCTATCAGCATTTGTTCAAATGATAAAGTGTAAACAAAAGGTGAATCATATGCTTTGAATATTTTTCTCTCATTTGTTCATCCAACTGCAAGCATCAACATCTATAAATATGTACCTAACACTTACCTATGGCCCAAAACAACCTTTTGAATTTCTTTATATATTTACTTGCAAAATTATGTTGTTTATGGATAGCCTTTGACTTTTATAGTCCAAGGGCTTTTCAACTGAATATTTACACACTATTTTTTTATTGCTTTATCTGCTTTGGGTTCCACTGTTAAAAAAATGATTTATTTCATGTCTCTCAAAGTTTCTAAATTCATTTGACATAAACAATGTACGTATGTATGATTTTTCTTTGAATTTCCTTTAAATTCTTGAGAGAGTTCAAGGTAGTTGCTAAGAGTGTCCAGTGTTTGTAAATATGTGGTTGAGTTCATGTGTTGATAGAACTGTCAATGCATACACCCAAGTGTGTGCATCTATTCACATAAGAATCTCAGATGGAGAATATTTTTGGAATGTCTTACAAATCATCACTGTACCACTAATAGAGAATCCATGTCAATCTTTTTTGCTTTTTCTTTGTGAAACTGAGTATTTCTAGGTTTTTGTGCAAATTTGTCAGTACATTACTTAATCATAGGTACAAATGAGAATCCATAGTCAGGGTGTAAAAGCTGTAAGTTACATGTTAATTCACCATGAATGTTCTCTTTTCCCTGGGCTTTTGATTGTAAATTCACATCTACTGAGTAGCTGACCTCTACAACAGTGCATGACTTTTGTTCCCTGTCCCACAGAACAATATCAGGTCTGTTATGTTTGCACTGAATTGATGTTTTTATTGGGATGTTCCATCAGTATGTATGAATGTATGTATGTATGTCCTGGCTATGACTTTAAACTGCATCTGGTAGTGGGGCCCTGGTATAGGAGTTCTAAGATTTTGAGAAGTGTGGAACCACCACTTAGCTACTACTATTTCCATTTTTACTGTGACTTGGAGTAGTAGCATCTGTTAGGGTTCCAGTTATGGGTTAATTAGCATGTGAACCACTGGGAATAAAGGATCCCTAGTTCTTGTTAGAACTTCCTTCTTGGAGAAAGTAAATTTGTATAAAAATCCTGAAGTGCACTTGGTTTCTGGTTGTCTCAGCCTCTGTTTTGTCGTTGGTCATTGTATTGAATAAAATCAAAGACGAAAATGACAGAAGCATTTGCATATAAGTAGCCTATTTCACACCATTCTCTGGCAGAGCTCTAAATAATCTCTCAGAGAACTCTAGAGTTCTGGGGTATCTCAGTAGGGAAATGCTGATTGTATTGAAAAATGGGTTCAATACTGTGCAACACTTCAAAATAAATTCATGTACAGGACTTCTTGGACTCTTGGAACATTTGCATGGACTTACTAAGTTTAGGAAGTAGTCTTGGTCACAAGCTGTCTTCACAATATATGTATGTGTGTGTGTGTGTGTGTGTGTGTGTGTGTGTGTGTGTGTGTGTGTGTGTGTGTGTGCATATGTGTATGTAGATGAAGTATGGATGAATGGTTAAAAAAAAGTTTGCTTCTCTGTCACAAGGTCCAGGGTTGAATCTCAGTGCAAGGTATGTTGGGTTTGTGTCTTTTCTGCAGCCTTGGCTTGCAAGTGAATGTGATTAACAGACTCCAAAGAGTCTACACCAGCAAGACTTGTATTATTTAGTAAAATCAATAAAACTTGCAAGTGAAACTGAGTAGACAGAAACTGTGTGGACGCCCAGCAGATGGATTGTACCAGTTCAGCTTTGTTTCACTGGTTTACCATCAGTCTGCCTGAGAATTACTTTAAGGGTACTTACAATGTCTTCCAACTTTTCAACTCTTTAGGAACATTTGAAATGCAGTCTACTACTGAGGGAATCCCGATATAAAACTTAATTTATTTTTATTTCTCTTCCATAAGGTTAAATATCATAAGAGATTAAAGAAATAATAAAACTCTTTTTGAAATATTTACCTGTGCTAAATCCATCAGACACCACAAAGAAGGTCAAAAAATTTCAGCTTAACCAAGACCTTTTTGTTATTATAGTTCTGATGAAATATACTGCTTTTATTTCAATTAATTATGGAAATAATGCTGTAACAGGATGGCAAAAAGTAAGGACGCTTTTACCTTGAGATGAAATCTGAATGGAGTATCCAGGTTTGCTTCACAAGAATCAGCAGAACTCTTTGGTTATACCTACATGTGTACAGTACCCCAATTTCTGGTCAGAAACTACTCTCCCTAGGAGATCCATTCCACATGTCTGTTCCCCTTCATGTCCTGGTGAAGAAAGAGGCTGTTCAAATGCCCTGCTTTTTGATGTGATATCACTTCCCCTTGCTTCTGGGTCCTGGTGACACTCTTCCTCTCTTGCTTCTGATTCTGATGTCTCCCTTCCTCCACAAAGGCAACATTTAGTAAAATAACTGTAACCATTAAGCTGGTATTTGGAATATAGATTAAGCCAAAACTTTAAAACGGAAAGTTTGTGTCTTAAAACCAAAAGTGGTCTCAGGCAGCTTGATATCAAAAGGGTTGAGATAATTTTCCTAGAAAGAATGTTGCATTACATACTGATGCACAGATAGATTATATGATGAAATATTATAGAATTCTAAATAAAATCAAAGACGAAAATGACAGAAGCATTTGCATATAAGTAGCCTATTTCATACCATTCTCTGGCAGAGCTCTAAATAATCTCTCAGAGAACTCTAGAGTTCTGGGGTATCTCAGTAGGGAAATGTTGAGTATATGTCTCTGTGGAACAATAAATCACATGCTAATTCAATGAGCTTTGTAGTTCAGTTAATCAAACAGAAATTTTGACCAACATCTATTTATGCATATATATTATAAACTTAGATATGTTGGCCAAAAATTGACTCAGACCTTGTCTCACTTCATAACACTACTTGATAT
>NC_068989.1:19646284-19656391 GCF_001194135.2 Octopus bimaculoides
TGTGTGTGTGTGTGTGTGTGTGTGTGTGTGTGTGTGTGTGTGTGTGTGTGTGTGTGTGTGTGTGTGTCTCCTTACTCAAATCATACTTTATATCTTTCATTAAATCTATTATTATTTTTATCATCACAGATGGTCAATTGAAAGTGTACCATTTAACCAATAGCTACCTATATTCAAATTTTCCTATGATTATAAAATGATTTAATTTGTATTAGTATTTTTGGAAGCAATAAATGCATTTTGCAATTGAGGTGGCTTAATTAGTGCTAATTATGTGCCATCTGTGCAAATAATCATATCTGGATTTGAAATTAAAAGGGAGAAATATTTAAAGAATGTAAGCCTTTGTTGACAGCATAGAAAGTTTGTTACTGTATGTAAAGAAGCAGTGACAAGAGCAGGCCCTTAATGAAGGCAGCAGTCTGTTGCTTAATATTAATACAAAGAAAATAAATATAAACTTAGAAGTATTCATGCGTGAATAAAAAGAACTATAACCACTTTGGTATGTTTGCCTAATTGAGAAATTTTTGATGACCTCCTGATTGGATTGAAGTGCTACAAGTAGCTGGTGAGCAAATATGGCATGGCAACATGTATCACCCTTTTGTTAATTGTTATAAGTGCCTGTGTACAGTCACAAGGAGACATAGACACTTGAACCCTTCACACTCTTGACCCAGTGGTACATCTTGGATGTGACAGCTGGCAGGAGAGAGTGTGAGGGATGGCTGCACTAGCACCTAGTTGGTACTTATGGCTGAATAGAGAAAAGGACGGTGGAAAGGAATGCGGAAAGAAGTGCCTTGCTCAAAGACAATGTGCTGACTAGTCCAGGAATTGAACTTACCACCTTGTGATGGAATTGAACCAAGTATCCTAATCACTAGACCATGCACCTTCACAGCAAAGTGTAGATGAGACAGAATCAGACAAAAGTAGATGTAAAACATGTAAGATAGCAGTTGAGTAATCTTAGTTGATCCAAGTTTAACTCACTATATTACATATCTGAGATCCTACCATATTTATTATTTTTTTTTGTATGCAGAACATTCTGAAGTGTTTCCCTCATATGGTTGCTGTTTAATCATAATTAATGTCACTACACCCACTATATTTATTTTGTGTGTTGATCACTCTAGGAAGTGCATCAAGCTATAGAAACCATGCCAAAGCAGACATTAGATCTCGACATAGTCCTCCAAGTTGTTAGATCCAATTGGACTGTCCAACCCATAGCAGCATATAAGACAGGTTTTAAATGATGATGATGAAGTCTTGCCAACTGAATAGGATAGACTTTGCTAAGGAGACTTAATAAGACCGAAACATATCTGTTACTTTTGCCACTTGACTTTAAAGATCAGATCCTCCAATCTACATTGACTATATTGTCCCAATATTTTAATCAACAGACCTTACTGCAGTTATCTCCCTTGTTTTTAGATTTTAAATGTCTTTAGAGGGAGTTTACTAATTTCCTGAGTTTATCAAAGCTTTCTTTTAACATGCTGCAATTATACTTGTGAAATCCTTCTGTATTTCTATTTAGTATGCAGGATGTTCCTTCAAGATATTTTCTGTCAACCATATTATTGATGTTCCTAATTTCATGAATGGAATGATGGAAGTCAGCTAGAGAGAAATTATTTTGCATCTCCGTTGAAACCATATCTAGAACTTCAGTTGATAACAGCAATTTATAGGAATAATGTTAAATGGTGCTTACTATGTGAATGTACTGTTTGATAAAGAATATGAATATATATATATATATCAATTGTCTGCACACAAAATTGTCTGATAAACAACCTTTCATATGAGAATTTTGCTACGTTGATAACAGGTACAATATTTTTACCAAATATTTGGTAGAGATCTAAATATACAAATAGATATATATATATATATATGTTAGTTTTTGTGTTTGATCTTTTCTGACAAAACATGAGAGTTACTGGAATAAAGCTAATAGCCATTGCTTTTAAGTATTCTAAATATTTACTTTGCTTCCAATCTAATCTTCAGTTTTATGTTGTGCTCATATATTCACTTTTCAAAGTAGGCAAGCATGAAGAAATTGGCATTGTGGTGGTGGTGGTGGTGGTGGTGGTGATGGTGCGGCAATAGTGCAACAGTAGCAGTGGAAGAGAATGATTTGATTTGAAATAAACCAAAATATGAAAGGTAGCAAAGATGAACCCAGCAGGATTTGATCTCAGAACAGTGCAGTCCTGCTTTACATATAAATGTCTTGTTTGGTCTGATATTCCACTATTGCAGCCATCTTATATATCATTAGAGCACACACACACATTCATAGAGACATAGTCGCAAAGAGAAAGAAGGTAGATGTCATGCACAGCAGGTCCATTAGGGCAATAAGCACGATGAATATTTGGCATATTGATTCTCCTAAAAGCGAGGATGAATCCTTAGATGTTGCTGATAGCTTTTGTTACTTAGGTGATCTTATACCAGTGGGCTGGGTGAGCCGTAAGTGTGGTAACCAGAATAAAAATGAGATGGAGAAAAGTTTAAAAGAACTATTAATTCTGTTGGCAACAGAGGGCTCTTCCTTCAAAGTGAAGGCCAGATTGTATAATGTTGGTGTGCAAAGTGCATTGTTGCATGTCAGTATGACACTGATCTTGAATGTGGAGGCAAGCATGCATTACTGGATATGCCATGTTAGTGTGCATGGACAATGAAGTGTAAATGAACTGAGAGAGACGTAGGTATAAAAGGTAGTATGTAAGACAGGAGACTGCACTAGTGTGGTTACAATGATGTGAATGGAGGATGATGGCTGCATAAGTAAGTGCTGAGCACTTAGAATGAATGAATTCTGAGGGAAGACCTGGGATGAGGTGGTAAAATATGACCTCAAGATACTACAATTGATGAAGGAGACAACAGAGGACCATACAACCTCCTGACAATAATCTGTCCTTTTCCCTTCCCCTTTCCATTTTACTTTATCTCTTCCATTATTCCTCCTTGATACTGTCTCCTTTGTTACTTTCTGCACTACTACCTTCTCATAATAAATCTGTTCCTCTTGATATACTTTAACTTCTCAACTAAAGTCTCTTCTATTATTTCAATGGTGGGGGCTTATTAGCTTTGCTAGTTACAAGGTGACCACACTAGTGCTGGTGCTTCAGAAAAATGCACCTGATACGCTCTGTAGAGGGGTTTAGAAAATTGAGGCAGAAATAATGCAGGGTTAAGAGGACTGTCTAGTCTTACCAAGGGTAAGACAACTTCTATAGTTCTGATACCATGAAAAAGATGCACCCAGTACACTCTGTAAAGTGGCTGGTTTAGAAAGGGCATCTAGCCATGGAAACCATACCATGAAGAGGACATTGGTGGAAGACATGATCTGCTGATCTGTTGGATCCTGTCAAACCATCCAGCCCATGCCAGCATAGTAAATGTGTATAAAATGATGATAATGATATTATTGTGCAAATATATCCATACATACAAAGGCTCTGACCTAGTGGTTAGGGTATTGCATGCCGTGTATTTTGTGCTGCTCACCACATGTTACATAAATCTCTCTCCTCAGCCAATGAACCAAACTGCATCTCATTGTGTACTATACTCCCTCTCTCTCACTGCTCCTCAACACTGCTACGTCATATCGCTGTACACTCTGTAAAGTGGTTGGTGTTAGGAAGGGCATCCAGCCATAGAAACCATGCCAAAGCAGACAGAAAAGCTTAGTGCAGTCCTCTAGCTACCTAGCTCCTGTCAAACCATCTAACCCATGCCAGCATGGAAAATGGACG
Organism: Octopus bimaculoides; assembly: GCF_001194135.2. Classification (NCBI taxonomy): domain Eukaryota; kingdom Metazoa; phylum Mollusca; class Cephalopoda; order Octopoda; family Octopodidae; genus Octopus; species Octopus bimaculoides. The sequence continues at coordinate 19,650,088 of NC_068989.1, forward strand.
TTAAGAGATGATGATGATTCACATATATACGCACATATGTTGGCACGCTCGTGTGCATGCGTGTGTGTGTGAGTGTGTGTGCATATATATATATATATATATATATATATATAAACACACACACACACACACAGTTAAGTAATGTTGATTGACAGAGGTTTAAGATAAAGACGTGAACAGGTAAAACTGTTTTTAGACAGAAAACTAAGTTAATAAGAAATAGATAGAAAGATAGATAGATAAAAGAAGAGAGGGAGGGAGAGAATAAAAGAAGGTAAATACTTTTAGCTTTTAAGCTGTCTTCCAGAACATTCTTGAAAGCAGGTAGGGAGGGTAAATGGAAAAAGAATATTATTCACTATTTAAAGCTAATTGAAGGAATTTCTCGTCATAATTAAAAACAAACAAAAGCACAGCAGAGGGAAGGAATAGGAAAGAAATTAAAATAAATCTCAAAGAAAACAAAGCATTTCTAATAACACCTAGAAAACCAACAACAAAAGAAAGCTCACACAATAGCAGTTTTGACTGACAGAGGAGATGTTATTTATAGCTGTCCAGCTTAAAATAAGAAATTAAAAAAACATGTGCGCACACGCACACATACACACACCTATATTTGTATATGCAAACAAGAAGGTAAGTATTCAATACAAAAGTAGAGTGTAATTATTTACTAATTAATCCCAGTTACTGTTCTGAGTAAAACGAGTGTCATCTCTGATCATGTAACATACACATTCTCACAGGCATAGCTGTGTGGTAAGAAGCTTGCTTCCCAACCACATGATTTCAGTTCCACCACTGCATAGCACCTTCGGCAAGTATCTTCTACTATTGCCTTGGGTCAACTATAATCTTGTGAGTGAACCTGGTAGACAGAAACTGAAAGAAGTCTGTCGTATTCATCGTTGTCATCATCATCATCACCATCACACAACGTTCATTTTCCATGCTGACATGGGCTGGATGGTTTGACCAGAGCTGATAAGGCCAGGGACCACACCAGGCTCCATTGTCTGTTCTGGCATGGTTTCTATGGTTGGATGCCCTTCATAATGCCAACCACTCCACAGAATGTACTGGGTACTTTTTAGTGTGGCACCAGCACCATTGCTTTTAACATGGCACCAGCATGAGTGCTTTTGAAGTGGTGCCAACACCAGTATCAATTTTGCTATGGCAGATGAGTCTTCTTCAGTACAGCAATGCACCAAATATCTTGGTACTTTGTCATCTCATTTGTAAGGTGCAGTGGCTTGAGATTACCCATCAATATTTCATCCCATGTCTTCACGTATATGTCTATGTGTGTGTGTGCACATTTATCCCCCACCACTGCTTGGCAACTGGTGTTGTTTTGTTTACATCCCTGTTACTCAGTGGTTCGGTAAAAGAGTCTGATAAAGTAAGTACTGGGCTTAAAATATTAAATACTGGTGTTGATTTGTTTGACTAAACCCTTTAAGTTGGTGCCCTAGCGTAGCTGTAGTCTAATAACTGAAGCGAGAAGAAAAGAGATAAAAAGATACATGTATAAAACGCTCAAGCATACCTATATGGTTAAGAAGTTTGCTTTCTAACCATGTGGTTTCAAGTTCAGTCTCACCGCACAGCACCTTAAGCAAGTGTCTTATACTAAAGCGTTAGGTCAACCAAAGCCTTGTGAGTGTATTTGGTACACTGAAACTGAAAGAAACATGTGTATGTGTGTGTATATATATATATATATATATATATATATATGTATGTATGTATGTATGTATGTATGTATGTATGTATGTGTGTGTGTATGTGCATGTGTATGTATTTGTGTTTGTATCTCCTTTCTTAACATTCCATGACAGTTGTAAATGAGCATCACCATAATATATATCTGGAAGATTGTCGAAATACTTGTCCCAAACTTTGATAGGATATATATATATATATATATATATATATATGATAGATACTCTGATCTTATGTAGATCTATATGTTATGAAACTAAATCCGTCTGAGTTTGTTCTGGTGTAAGAAATAATTATACCATTTTATGTGACAAACTACTGCAAGAAATAATTATTTAATTGACCTTTTGTATAATTAGTTGACCTTGTGTATAACCAGATGTATCCGTCAATATATATTAGCCTTAATGACATCAGGAGATGGAAAGAAGAATGAAAGTTTGTTGTGTTCATGTTAGACTAAGTGAAGCAGCTGCTGCTATGAACTGAGCTGGGGTTTACTGATTTGGTTCTCTTGAGTTTATCATTTATGCATGCTACAGTGGTTAATGTGGAGGTGCATGACTTAGTGGTTAGGGTGTTGGTCTCATGATTGTAAGATTGTGGTTTCGATTCCTGAACCAGGTGATGCCCTGTATTCTTGAGTAAAACACTTGATTTCACGTTGCCCCAATTCATTCAGCTGATAAAAATGAGTAATCCTGCAATGGACTGACATCCCATCCAGGAGGAATATATATGCCAGAGAAACTGGGAAATCAACCCTGTGCTCCTTACAGAGTAATGAGGACTAGCCACAGTGGTTAATACTTCTAATTACAGAAAAAATCAAATGAAATTAAAGAAAATGTTACAAAAATCCATTAGGAAATATTTGTCATGGAGAATGTGTTTATTATTCATTATCATCAGAATTAATTGACATTTGATAATAAAAATTTTGGCATTTTTCAAACTGGCTTTCATCCATTAGATTCTATGAAGTCCCAACCTTATGGTTCCAGGTTAAGTCCCACTGCATGGCACCTTGGGCATGTGTCTTCTACTATAGCTTCAGGCTGACCAAAGCCTTGTGAGTGAATTTGGTAGACAGAAACTGAAAGTAGCTTGTCATGTATGTGTGTGTATATATATATATACAAGGTGTAGTCAAAAAGTAATATTAAAAAAACCCATCATTTTGATTTAGCTTCCTTCAAAGTATTTGCCTCGGGAGTCTACATACTTCTGCCAGCATTCCTGCCATTGCTGGCAACGTTTCTGGAAATCAATTCTGGGGATACTATAAAGCTGTACCATTGAATTTTGCTTAATGCTTTCTGTTGACTCAAATCTTCTCTCTTTGAGTGTTTTTTTGAGCTTTGGGAATAGCCAAAAGTCACACAGAGCCAAGTCTGGGGAACAGGAAACCTGACGAACAAGTGGTGTGTTTTGCTTGACAAGGAATGCTTGGACAATTTGGGTGCAATGAGTGGGTGTGTTGTCATGGTGGAGTTACCAGTTCTTTGCTACCCACAGGTCGGGTCGTTTTTATAGATGGTCTTCATAGACTATTCCTCGAACCTTTGCAATCGTTTTGCCATTTCTGCTAGTCAATGGTCTGCCACAACATGGCTCACTGTTCACTGACATCTTTAAACCAGTTGTACCACTCCTTTATTTGTGTTTTTTCCATAGCTTCATCTCCAAAGGCCTTCTGGATCTTCTCAATAGTCTGGGTTTGTGTGTCACCAAGAATTTGACACCAAGAATTTGCTCAATGCGCTTAGTCATCTTGATTCAAAAAGAAAATTGCAGAGCACACTCTTCATGTCTGTACTCAATGTGTCACTGTGGGTGAATGGCACAACCTGCAGACACGAAAATTTTTGCACATGCTCAGGAAGGACGTGGCAACCCATGGAGATTTTGCACATGCATTATTATTTTGTGCAAAAAGAATCAAGGTGAGACACTTTTTGACTACACCTTGTATATCTGTGTATGTCTTTGTGTCTGTGTTTGTTACCCACCCACCGCCATCTAATAACCAGTGTTGGTGTGTTTATGTTCCTGTAGCATAGGGGTTTGGCAAAAAAGAGTGATAGAATAAGTATCAGGCTTAAAAAGAAAATAAGTATTGGGATACTCTCTTTACTCTTTAGTCTTTCACTTGTTTCAGTCATTTGACTGCGGCCATGCTGGAGCACCGCCTTTAGTCGAGCAAATCGACCACAGGACTTATTCTTTGTAAGCCTAGTACTTATTCTATTGGTCTCTTTTTGCTGAACCGCTAAGTTACAGGGACGTAAACACACCAGCATCAGATATCAAGCGATGGTGGGGGGACAAACACAGACACACAAACATATACACACAAACACACATACATAAATATATATATATATATGTATATATATATATATATATATATATATATATATATATATATATATATATATATATATATACACATATATACGACGGGCTTCTTTCAGTTTCCGTCTACCAAATCTACTCACAAGGCTTTGATCGGCCCGAGGTTATAGTAGAAGACACTTGCCCAAGGTGCCACGCAGTGGGAATGAACCCGGAACCATGTGGTTGGTAAGCAAGCTACTTACCACACAGCCACTCCTAAGTCTATTGATATAATTTACTATAACTTTGAAAACAAAAAATATCCTAATATAAAAGATAAATCCTATAAAAGATAAAAGATAAAAAGATAAAAGATAAATCCTATTCTAGGAATAACAGCCAAATCTTCAAGTCACATGCTACTGTTTTTCAAAAAATGAGGGACACATTCAATAAGATAGTCTTTAGATTTAGACACCAAAAAAATACCCCCCCCCCCCAAAAAAAAAATCAAAACAGAAATATCATGGTTGGAATGTTTTTGATCATTAGTCTGCTCAATTGGGAACTGATCTAGGGTTGAATAATAAAAACAACTGTTAAAATGAGGCTAACCTAAAATAATCAAGTGTATGTGTAAGTCGTGTGTGTCTATTCATATATAAGTTATTTAATCTTGTGTGATGACTGAACAAGTAACTAGGATAAAATGACAACAGTGACGAACGACAAAGATAGCTTAATGAGTAGGTATGACTACAGAAATATTATATCAATAACTATCAACTGGACAACCCACCTTTAATGACCAGTTCTTAATTGTAATCTTAATTATCACTAAGAAAGATTAGGAGGGAATTTTACTAATACCTAAAGGAAAAAAAAACAAAAGCAAACTATATACATATAAACATATAGCCTATGGTAGATAATACATAGCCTATAGTAAAAATGTGTGCATATATGTATGTCTATCTGTATGTATGTATGTATGTATATCTGTCTGTCTACCTAAATTATATATATGTATATATATATATATATATATATATATATATATACACACGTAAAATATATAGGGTGGTGAGTTTTTTTAGAAATTTCACTTCCAGTGGCCTAGCATATATAAAAAGTCAATAGGCAATATATTCTCAATATAAAATACTGTACATTTAAATACAAGAGAAAACTGCCTTCAACAGGCAGTTTTTACACGCTAGAAGTAGTCAAAACGACCAAACCCACATTTAAGAGCAATCTTCAAAATGTACACTATTTTATTTACCAAATTCAATCACAAAGCTTCGGTTGGCCTGGGGCTATAACAGAACACACTTGCCCAAGGTGCCACGCGGTGGGACTGAACCCGAAACCATGTAGCTGGGAAGTAAGCTTCCTAACCACACAGCCATGCCCGCACCCACATATACATATATATATATATATATATATATATATATATATACTTTAACCATGATCATGTGGACGATGTATGTATGTATGTATGTATGTATCTACACACACACACACACACACACACTCACTTTCATTAACCATAACCTTTTGGTCTGAGGGTGCATGGTCTAATAGTTAGGGTGTTGCACTCATGATTATGAGTTCATGGTTTCATTTCCTAGACAGGGTGGTGCATTGTGTTCTTGAGCAAAACACTTCGGCTCATGTTTCTCTGTGATCACTTCGACATCTGGTGTGTGGTACATCATGCACCTGTTTGGGCAATGTTGATTGAAGGAGGGAAGTGAGCTAATGTATAGCACATTCATTTGATCACTATAAACAGATCATTTATACAGGTCATTTGGCTAAAGCTGAACACTCATATGTCGTCTTTGACAAGAGAGTCCATCATATATATATTTTCATTAACCATAACCATGTGGTCTTTATATATATACTAGCAGAAATACCCGGCGTTGCCCGGGTTAAAGAGAATAATGAAATCTAAAAACGCTGTCTAGACTACGCATCATCTTTATATATAGAGATGTATATATACACACACGCACCCAAACACACGTATATATATGTATATCAATATAAATATATGAAAGTCAATGAAGTTTTGTAAAAGAAGGTGATCATGTACATACTTTCTTGCTGTTGTGATTATAACACCTCATTGTAAACTATGTTCCTTGTTTTCCCTTGTGGAGCATATACAAATAGGTTTTTTGTTGCTGCCCACTCTTGAGCAGCCAACATACAGTTGTCC
>NC_068989.1:19658405-19674293 GCF_001194135.2 Octopus bimaculoides
TATATATATATATATATATATATCTCTCTCATTGCTATTATGTTAAACTGTTGTATGTCCAAATTTGATCAAATGCGTTTTTTCAATATTTATTTTTGCTTGCAATAGCTGGTTCTTTTGGTCAAACTATTATATCTCTTGCTGTTTTAGATGCCAAGATATTAAAAATTGTCAAAGTGTAGTACAATGGTTTTGCTATGGAATGGTGAAACTAGTTTTTCATTTTCTGAAAGAGCAATGTTTTGGACTTACGATACTTTTGCATAATAGCAACAATATATATCAGCTCTTTAAAAGCAGATTAGATAGTTCTAGAAGAAATTTATACTGTGTATGTGTGTTTGTATTTGTACATGCAGGTACATCTGTGTGTGGTTAAGAAACTTGTTTCGCAACCATATGGTCTCAGGTTCAGTCACATTCCATGGTGCTGTGGGCAAGCACCTTCTGCTATATCCCCAAGTTGACCAAAGCCTTGTGTGCATCTTTGGCAGACGAACTAAAGGAAGCCTGTTGTATATATTTATTTTAAACATGTGTGTAAGTTTCTCTGTGTGTGTGTGTGTGTGTGTGTGTGTGTGTGTGTGTGTGCGTGCGTGCGTGCACATGTATGTGTACATTTTTGTCTTGATATCATTATTGTTGTAAATGAGTGTCACCATCATATAAGAGATGGTGTTTATTTCCAGTCTTCTGTGAAAAAGATGTCTGGCAATAGCAAATATTATTTTGTTTGTGTATATGTATATATTTATATATATACACACATGCTCACATACACGTGTACTTATGCGTGTTATGGAAATGCTAAATGATAGACTAATTAAGTAAAGCCATAAAATGTGATGCACTAGCGATGGCCTGTGTTAGCAAATAGTAGTACTGTTAATTAAACATTATATAAACTCTCACAGATATGACATACAATTTTATCTATATTTAGTTGTGCACTCCCTTTGCGAAAACATGTGATAGTATGTCTGCTCTTTGATCAGAGCTGACTTGAGACTAAGCAACATTAAACTTGTGCTAGTGACACACAAAACATGATTAAGATCTGTACTCTAAACTGGATGGTTTATTACTATTGTATCTTTGCTAACAATTACATACATACATACACACATACATACATACATATATACATACATGTGTGTGTGTGTCTTTATTCCAAACACTCTCATTTTCAACAGAGCAAAATGTTTCTTTCATAAATTCCATTTCTCATTTCTTTCCTCTATATCATTTAACATTCGGTTGATCTTAAGTCTGAAACATCAAAAACTCTCTCCCTTTCTTAATCTATCATTCAGCATAAAAGTGATAATTACACCTTACTTTCACTTTGACTTCTGTTTTTGTATGCTTTTGAACCTGTGCGTATATATGATGATGATTGAGGTGATGGTGGCAGTGGCAGCAATGGTGGCCGTGTTGTCGGTGGTAGCATTGTCTACTTTCCATACTGGCATGGTTTGAGTATTTTTGTATTGGGAACCACTGCTTTCATAACCTGGTGCTTGTGTGTGTTTTCTACAGTTTGATGTCCTTTGTATTACCAACCACTTTACAGAGTATACTGGGAGCTTTTTTACTTGCACCAACCCCAAAGAAGTTGGTTAGTCCTCAATGAGACAGGATCATAGGAACTGCACAACCCTATACTTTCTCTGTTCACTTGCTGCTCTTTTTGTGGTACCAGCACTAAAGAAATTGTCTTGCTTACCACTTAGACGAAATGCAAGAGTGTGTGTTTTTCTTCATGGCACCTATAGAGGAGGTGGGGTGCACTGTACACAATAAATGTAGAAAATATTCAATAACCTAAGATATGTAGACTTCTACCTTTTACTTGTTTCAGTCATTAGACTGTGGCCATGCTGGGGCACTGCCATGAAGAATTTTAACTGAACAAATTGACTTCAGCACTCATTTTAGTTATTAAGCCTGGTACTTATTCTTTCAGTTTATTTTGAGCAAGTATCTTTTTCCATACTCTTGGACTGTCCATTGTCTTGTGAGTGACAAGGTATTTATTTAGTAGATAGAAACTGTCCAGGGGCCTGTACAATCAACTGAATTTGAATTACTTCTGTAGAATAGATTGAACTGTAAAGGAAACATTGGTAAACCACACTGTAATGTACCATATAAACCTTGTGGAGATTCCACAATGTTACCAGAAGCTGGTGTGATTTGATGACCATTTCATCTACTGAGCATGATTTATCATTTACAAATAGAAATGTTGTTTAATATAAAATTTTAGAGTTGTAAATATGGAAGTAAGTCTTGCCACCTTGAATAACATCAGGAAACATATATATACATACATATAATAATTATTATTTAACTTTTATGAAATTTCTTGGTACTTATACCAATGATGAAATGAATATTAATTTTTCCAAAAGACAAATATTTATTACCTTAAAATAAAATTAAATAAAAACAAATTTCTTTTTTGTATTCATGCAATGAGGATATGTAATCATTTTTATATAGATGCTGGTGTGTGTGGTTAAGAAACTTGCTTTCCAACTATGTGGCCTTGGTTTCAGTCCTACTGTATGGCATCTGGGGCAAGAGTCTTGGGTTGACCAAAGTCCTGTGATTGAGTTTGGTAACAGAAACTGAAAGTAGTCCATAATTGTGTGTGTGTATAATGTACTGATCCATGACTGAAAATTCAACAAAAAAGTACTCCATCTGGCGAGAGATAAATATTATTTATTTAAAGGGCATAGTACCTGTATTTAAGTGCTACTAATAGTTTCATATGTTGAGAAAACTCAAATATATTCTTCAGGTGCAAACTACATATCATAATGAACTAAAGAAATTCAATAATAGAAGAAACGCGGAAAAATTGAGAAGGCAGCATATAGAAAAGGCAGACAGTAAACAACGGAAAACGGAAAATGGAAAATGAGAAAGAGAAACTAAAATGTAAAAAATAAGAAGTAAAAAGGCAAAAGAGCTATCCTCCTTAGATCTTAAATGATAAGGTTGGAAACATATCAAATCAGTCAGGAATAGACGGAATTTTCCAATTCTTCATATGCATGCAACCACTGAAAATTTCTGACCTGGAATTTAATAGAGAGTTAGGGATCTTAGATCTGAACAGGATCTGCGCTCTTTCAGCCAAACAAAGTCTACATTTATTCAATCCATTAACATAAGGTATGGATTTCTCAATTACTTTCCATTTAATCACATGTGGTGTTTCATTATCTTTCAAAGCCCATATGTAGCTAGCCAACTTAGTAGCCTTACTTTTGTCCCCATGTCGGAAGGAGGCTATGTGGTTGGCATAGCGATTTTTAAATTCACCTTCACATAATCCAATATAGGCCTTCCTATCAGTTGTATTATTATGTAGGGTTGCAGTAACTTCTGCCTCATATATGATAGATCTAGTCATACATCATTGGTCAAGTGGACAGGATCCTGGGTCGCCACAGTTGCAACTGGACTCGGGCTCTTGGTATTGACCATGTGTATTGATACTCTTCATAATGGGGCAGCATCTATGTGATAATTTCACAGAACGTCAATTAAATATTTTCCTGTATCTGTGAGTGGCTGGAAAGTGTTTGTCTAGGAGAGACAGGAATCTTTTGCCAATGTTAGTTTTTATATTAAGAGAAAAGGGAAAGGTGAATTGAATAATTTTCCTTGGCCTATTTTTAGGTTTCTTATTATCTTGATTAATACTAGAATGGTTATGTACTATATCTTTGATGCCACTAGATCTCTTATTAATATTTTGATTATTATTAGAGTGATAATATTTTAATTTATCTTTGAAGCCACTATTGTTAAGGCCTTGTTATAATAGGGGGCAGCTTTCTTGAAAATTTCTTTGAAAGAAGAGAGGTTACACATTCTGTTACTAATATTAGCTACCAGGTTTTTAAATATTACAGGAGGGTAACAAGACTGTTTATGTACATATGTGAGTCTTTTGTTTTCAGTTATTTATTGTCTGCGTTTTCTACATGCTGCCTTCTCAATTTTTTCGTGTTTCTTTTATTATTCAACTTCTTTAGTTCGTTATGACATGTAGTTTGCACATGAAGAATATGTTTGTGTTTTTTCAACATATGAAACTATTAGTAGCACTTTAATACATGTATTGTGACCTTTAAATAATATGTATAATAAGATATATATTTATGTGTGTGTGCATGTGTGTACGGTGTGCATTTTGTATGTACTCTTGTCCTGACATCATGTGATGGTTGTAAACAAGCAGCACTGTCATACAAGTAAAAGTCATTTGTTTCCAGGATTTCATGAAAAACGTCTGTCCATGGGGAAATATTACCTTACTTGGAAACAAGAGTGGGTTGACAATAGGAATGGCATCAGGCTGTAAAAAATCTGCCTCAACAAATTCCGTCTGACTCATGGAAAATTGGATGTTGAACTATGATGATGATGATGATGATTTTTTTTATTTTATCAACATAATCACAAGCTACTCCATTCTGCAAAATTCCATTAAAAGTTTTGTACTTTTCAGAAAGGTGTAAAGACACTCACTCGTCCAGCACATCTTATATTAACACTCTCTCTCTCTCTCTCTCTCTCTCTCTCTCTCTCTCTCTCTCTCTCATGCAAAACCTAACTGGGGAAATTAAGCAGCCAACATTTATATCACCTTTTATTACATAGAAGTATATATATGAATAGATTGCAGGGTGGTTTCAATGGAAAAGGTCCTTCTAATAGTTTCTATGGAGAAGAGCATTCTTGTGCAAAATATTTTGGAATTAAATCAATGGAATTACATGCCCATTGAACTGTGGTGGAGGTATGGGTGTGTAGTTGCTTCTCAAGTATGTGACCTTTGGTTCAGTCTGAAAGCACTATATTTTGGGCAAGTGCCTTCTATTATAGTACCTGAGTATTCCATAGACACATATATTTTTAATCAAAACCTCAGATAAACTCAGCATGAAGTGGCCAGGCCTTCAAATTACAGAAATGTGTGTGTGTATGTGCATGTGCACGTATGTGTGTGTGTATGCGCGCGTGTGTGTGTGTGTGTGTGTGTGTGTGTGCATGCATGCCCCATGTGTGTTTCTTTGTGAGCACTGAAAGGTCCCGAACAGGTAAATGCAGATCATTTATTTGAATGACTAAGCAAAAAGGAGATAAAACTCGATTAAGATATAAAAAACTGATTAATCACAGGTAATAGCATTCTCAGTCGATCATCATCATCATCATTTAACATCTGTTTTTCTTGTTGTCATTAGTTAGATGGTTTGACTAGAGTTGGTAACCTGGAGGGCTGCACCAGGCTCCAGTCGTCTGCTTTGGTTTGTTTTCTACAGCTGGATGCCCTTCCTAATGTCAGTCACTTTACAGAGTATACTGGGTTCTTTTACAAGTTGCCAGCATGGGTGCCTTTCATGTGTCACCAGCATGAGTGTCTTTTTGGGGGCAATGAAGAATAAACTGTTCTGTGATCTATTTTTGATCTGTGTACTGTAAAGTGGAAAATTCAAATTTGTTATTTCATACATATTGTTTCCATGTGGTGCTTCCATATTTATTACATTTTGAATTTATCTCCTTTGCCTATCTTGAGGTTGTGGGACCTGTCCTACTAATCAAAGCCTTGGATACTCAGATTTCTCTGTTGAATTTTGATCTTATTTTTAGTTGTTTCAGTCACTTGACTGCTGTCATGTGTAAGTTTAGTCAAACAAATCAACCCCAGTATTTATTTTTTTAAGCCTGGTACTTATATTGATCACCTTTGCTGAACTGCTAAGTTATAAAGATGTAATCAAACCAACACTGGTTGTCAAGTGGTTTTGAGGGACAAACTCAAAAAGACACACACATGCACATATGCACATGCTACACACACGCACACAAACACACATGCACATACACATACATGCATGATAGGTTTCTTTCAGTTTCCGTCTACCAAATCCACTCATGAGGATTTGGGTGACCTGAAGCTATAGAAAGCATTCAAGATGCTACACAGTAGGACTGAACCCATCACCACATGGTTAGGAAGCAAACTTTTCAACCATACGGCCATACTTGTGCCTATAGGCAACACCTGCACCACCTTTCGTAAAAACGTAGTTGTTTTGTCTTGTGATATGAATTAGAATAACATACAAATGTAAAGTGAAAAAAATTGTAGATATGTAAATGAGAAAGAAAAAAACACAACTGTCTAAGTTTAAGAAACAAGTGAACTAGTCTTCATTGTTATCATCATCATCATCATCATCATCATCATCATCATCATTGTCATCATCATTGTTTTATATCCGTTTTTTTTTATGCTGGCGTTGGTTGGTCAGGTCTTCTAACATCTGCCTGCCACCCATCATGTCCTCCATTGTTTTGTATGCATAACAACAGTGAGAGACCAGCCAACTCTGTTGTTGAATATTTCATTATTTCTGTATGATTTCTATGGCCGAATCACCAACTCACTAACCACCTACCGCTTTATTGTGTAAGACTGAGTGCAATTATTTTGCCATTAGCAACTACAGGAGTAAACCCTGAGACGAGTCTTTCAACCCTACATTGTGGTCATTCCTTCCTTCTTGATTTTTTTTTCTTTTTTGCTGGATGCCTTTCCTAATACAAACTACTTTGCATTGTGGACTGTATGCATTTTATTGCCCCACTGGAATAAGATTGGTTATCCCTCATATGACCAAAGAGTCCTATCACTGTCTTCTTTTGTGCTTTCAATTCTAGCATGTTTTTTTTTTAAGCTGAATGTCCTTCCTAACACTGTTTAAACAAATTGGTAGTTTATATTCAATTCAAGCAGTAGCCATCTTTTCTTTATGTTTTGCATGTTATTCAAAGAACTTAGAATTGTATTCTTTATTTCGATTTCAAAGATTTTCGGAAGGTTAGTACCAAGTCTGTCTTAATCCAGTAGACGTATGATCAAACGTATTTCAACTATGAGCATCTCCTTCCTTTTTTCCCCAGACATTCTTCGTCAAACACTACATTATCCAACTTGTCCTTCTGTTTTTTTTAAGATGATAGGGTGTGATTTGATGGAGATTTAGCTGCTATTTTAGCAGGTCTGGCAAACTCAAAGAGTTTTCTTGTTGGTTCGTGTTAAGATGTTTTTGAAGGTGATATGGTTACCATATCGATAGATTACATGTAAAAATTGGAATCTCTCTGAATTAGTTGGGAATATCTTCAGTATAAGTCAGTTTTATCTAATTTTCCAACATGGTTCAGTCCCACTGCACTGCACCTTGGGCAAATGTTTTCTGCTATAACCTCTGACTGACAAACAGCTTATGAGTGAATTTAGTAGACAGAAACTGCGTGGAAAGGTGGCGAGCTGGCAGAAACGTTAGCACGCTGGGCGAAATGCTTAGCGGTATTTCGTCTGTCTTTACATTCTGAGTTCAAATTCCACCGAGGTCGACTTTGCCTTTCATCCTTACGGGGTCGATAAATTAAGTACCAGTTGCGCACTAGGGTCGATGTAATTGACTTAATTCCTTTGTCTATCCTTGTTTGTCCCCTCTGAAGAAATAAGAAACTGCATGGAATCCTGTCATTTAAATGTGTGCGTGTGTGTGCAGTTTAATTAAAACCCTTCAGTGTGGTGGCCCAGTATGGTTGCAACCTAAAGACTGAAACAGTAAAAGGTAAAATGTAAAAAACACAAAGAAAACATATGAAAGATACTACAACAATCATACCATTCTAGTGCCCATCAAAATTGAATTCTTAGAGAAATTTACTTTTGGGCATGCATGAATCCAAAAGTGGAATATTACTGTGCTATAATGCCTGGTCATAGGTATTTTGTATCTTTGGATAGACTATGCCATTCTCTTTATATTGGACTATCCAGTGAAAAAATTATGGATCATTTCTAAATCATTGTAGATCAAGTCTTGAAAAGAAGGGCATCAAAAAGAAACGCTATTCATGGAACAGAGAAATGTGTTCCTAAAACACATTCTACATGGCTCTACTTTCAGACCCTTCCATCATGGGTATAAAATTGAAGAAAAAAATATTAATTTACTCTCATAGGAAGCCATGATAAAACACTGACAAATATACAAGAAAGAACGAAGCAGTTGTTTTTGAATGATTAATTAGAAAGAATGACATTTTGCCAATACAGCTAAGCAATTAACTAATTACATTCTCAAAATAATGAGGAAATCCTAATAGAACGATTCCTACCATCTTTTTGATCCAGACTGGAAGCAATTTGTAAAAATTCTACCCTCTTCAACTAAGCAGCATTCTAGTAAAAGACAAAAATTGTTTCATTTTATGGTTTTTGATCATCAATGGCATATCAGGTAAATTTTTGATTCTAGTTGTTACACCTGTTGTTGTTTAGCCTCAGGTTAGCCCAGCGCTAGCAGATCTGTTTGGTTTTATTTTTTGTTTCAAGGTCATCTTGTGTAGGAAAGCATATAATTAGTCAACCCAAGTATGTTATTGGCAATTCTTTTACTGAGCCAATAAGTATCTGAAGTCAGGTTGTTGAACTTGGTATTCTGCTGCCTTGACCATGTACCATTTCAATGAAATATTAAATTCTTACACAGACAAAATCTCAGATTTATAAAAGTGAATTGAAATTGTGTGATATTCATGCCTTTCTAAGGGGTATTATTAGCACATTTGAAGTAGCTTCATTTGTGAAGACTCACTGTTGCTCTTGAAAAATGAAGAGTTGTTACATGTATTTTTGTTTGAAGTCTATAGTAGAATGGCTTAAAAGAGAAGAAAAAAACATCCTGTAGACAGATATTGATTTATCTTACCACAACAGTTGTTCTTCAGTGAGCCGTTGCTGTTTTACCAAAGAGAGTAAATTCCATTCAAGTAGAATATCTAGGGAACAGGAATACAATCTCTGTTGTGGGAATTTCCAGTATAGTTGTCCATAAAAAAGGATATAAAAAGAATATTACTACCATTATTGTTCATGTGATTCTTATAAAAAGAAATAATTTTTGATTATGAATTCAGATTTGTGTGTGACATGAAAATAAACATTGTAAGCTTTAACGTTTTTATTGTACTATCTTTATTGAGAAAATAATTAAAATAGCCATGAATAAAACCCAACCCACTAAAAAAACAAAAACCAAAAAACTAACAAGGAAATTTATTATATTCAGTTTAAGTATAGAGAGTGAAAGATGTTCTGCAATGTAATTATAGTAGGATACTGACTGTATCTGATGCTCTAATGAGCATCGGATGCAATGTCTTGTGGTATTTGTTCTAACACTTTGCACTCATGAATTCAAGCACGGTCAAGGTCGACTTTATCTTTCATCCTTTTAGAGTCGGTAAAAAAGTACCAACTGAAAGGTGGTGGATTAGCAGAACTGTAAGTGCCTTGCGGTATTTGCTCTGGCGGTTTGTGTTCTGAGTTCAAATTCTGCCATGGCCTACTTGTATAGTAAATTTAATCTGTCATTAGTTTAGTTTCTCTCTCTGCACTGGGAGTGCCTTTAACAAAAGTTCACTCTTGAGATGTAAGTATTCGGGCCTGGTCTTCAGTTTGAGGGTATCTTCTTCCTTCCTTCAACCTCTCAAAGGTTATTTAAAGGGTCATGGGCATTGGTCTTCATTATTGACTAAAAGATGTAAAATAAAAAAATAAATAAACAAAAGAAGGTAAAATCAGTAAAATGGTTGTTCAAAAAGTGTTATTTAGTTATAGTGATTTGAATTTAGTTAATGGACTTCTCTCTAACTTTTCTCTCATATAGGCCTTATAGTAGCTGATATCGATAAATAAAGTTTTTTTAAATTCTTTTTTTCTTTATTATTATGATCAGATTTGAAACTATTATATTAGAAGAACAGATTGGGCATTAATTTCCTTCAAATTTCAAGATCTTGATAGAACCAGTTCTAATGAGAGAACAATTTTCCAAAAATAGCTGTTAAAGAAACTCAGGTCTTTGTAGTAACTGATGGAATTGTTTATGTTCCCACAATAACATATATTGACAGTGTTGTTGATGTCTCCACTATAATGTATGAGAGGGTGCAGAAAAGTTTCTGGCTTTGGGTAAAAGAAAATATAGGAAGATCAGTTAATAATGATTTTATTCAACCTATTCCCCTCTCAGATTCATACACTTATTGCAACAGTCCTTCAGATTTTCTAAGCCCTGTAAAAGAACTTGGAAGGTTGGGCCTCCAACCTGGCCTTTCATGGTACTCTTAAAGCCAGGAACTTTGCAGCACCCCCTCGTATATTGACAATATTGTTGATGTCCCCACTACAATGTTATCATTGGTATATTATCAAGGTCTTCACTATACTGTTTATTGATGGAGTATTTTGTACCTTAACTTTTTACCTGCTCTGTGTATATCATATGATATACCAAACGTATTACCTTGATGTTTGTGCATCGTATATATGAGCACAAATTCAATTTTTTCTCAATCATAAGAGTAACTTAGGACTTATCAAGGCAAAATTTTATATCACTCAGAATGTAGGAAACAATGGCTAACTAAGAGTCTGAGAACAGACATGGACATTTATGACAAACTTATGAAAATGCTTTGGAGTGATAAAGAGTTAATAAATGAAATAAATATTAAAATTTCTACCGTGGTGCTGGAACAGAACAAGAGATTAAGCTGTCAAATTTACTCTGTGATAAATATATAAACATTGAGAGTGTTGACATGACTTTGTGAATAAAATCTCCAATTTCTCAATGTGATAAATTCAGAGCTGAGATGGCTCTTGTCTATGAAATGCATGGTCCGATCAGCAAGTATCCAGACTGTTGCTATAGTAATGAAGCTAAAGCACAGAGAGTGAAGCTGCTTTGCACAGATTGACTTTGAATTCTGCTGTGCATGTGCTCTAAGTTTTAATGTACTAGCTCACTTCCGATGTTTACAGCAGTGCTTGGAAGGAAGGTGTGTAGTGTGTGATTGTCGCATTGACCATGACAGACAAAGTTGAGCAGAAAATTTGCATCAAATTTTACCAAATGCTTGGGGATACTTGCTCAAAGGCTACACAAAGTTTTCAAAAAGTTTTCATTGTTCTTGACACAATCAAAGAGATCTTGTGCAACTGAAACCTAAGTGTCTTTTTGGTCAGCTGAAAGCAGTTTTGACAGACGCTTCTTGTATCCTAATCTTCAGTGATAGTGGACTGAACTGAACTGTAACTAATCTTCACCTCCTCAGATAACTTACGGATGGTGATTTGATGATTTCTCTTCACAGTTGCATGCACATCCATGATGTTTTCCTCAGTTTTGCTGGTTGCAGGTCACCCAGAACGTTTGTCAATATTGACATTTTTTCAGCCAGCTTGGGAATGTCTGAACCACTCGTACACTTGTGTGCAGCTCATACACTCCTCTCCATACACTTTCTGCAACTTTGCATAGGCCTCTGAGCAGGTATCACTATGACAACTTTCTTTGTCAAGGTCAATGCAACGACCACACACTACACACCTTCCTTCGAAGCACTGCTGCTGTAAAAAGCAGAAGTGAGCTAGAACATTAAAACTTAGTGTGCATGCACAACAGAGTTCAAGGTTAACCTGTGTCAAGTGGCTTTACTCTGTGTGCTTTAGCTTCGTTACTATGGCAACAGTCTGGATACTTATTGATCAGACCTTGTATATTTAAAATACATGATCATATAAGTAAATCAATAAAATAGTAAGTGGCATTAAACAGGAAAGTATCCTCTGTTTAGCTTCACTGATTAATATTATTATTTAAGAACACAACCATAAAGGGTTTTTACTGTGCTGGGAACATTTAGATAAGTTTTATTGATATATTGCTCTTTAGTAGTATAAGTGCATAAATATTAATCATGACATTTTAATGATGATACTTGACATCTACAAATAGAGTCCTGATTTTTGATAATTTTCTCACAGACTTTCAATGACCAACTCTCAAAAGATACTAGTAGTAAACCTGGACTATTGTTTACACTGCCGACTATTTTCACAATATGACTATTGTTTTACTCTGTTACGTTAATATCTTCTACCTATCTCCAGCCAGTTCAAAGTACTTACAAGTTATGCACTCAGTGTGAAGAGCCCATGCTAAGGAGTTTCATAAGAAGAAATTCTGGCAAACCTTTCCTTCCTAGTTTAGGAAATTATTGTTAAGTAGGGCAGTAAACAACACTATCTACCAAAATAACTATAGTATCAGGCTGATAAAAGCCTTGTGAGTGGATTTGTTAGAAACTGAAAGAATCCTTTGTGTGTGTGTGTGTGTGTGTGTGCATGTACACCTCCTTATGATATTGCATGATAGCAGTGTTATTTATATCCAGTCTTCCATGAAACATATCAGGTCATATGGAAATATATACCTTGCTTGGAAATAAGAGAGGATTGGCAACAGGAAGATCATCCAGCTGTAGAAATTATGCCCTGCCCATGAAAGCATTGAAAAGTGGGTATTAAAATGATGATGATGATGATGATGATGGTTAAAGAGGGGATAGGTTTGCCCATACAGAATTTCTCAAAATTTACAGCAACAATAAGGTATGGAAGAATTGAGTTAGAACAGTACTTTTGAAAATATGTTTAAAGAGGATGAAAAATGGTAACTTGAAAATTTTAGTACCATCATTTAAGTCATTGATATGAAATACTTCTCTTGTGAATTGAATTTGAATAAGAGGCTAACATTTTATCTAGTTTGTATAAAATGTGGCTTTCTATTTGGGAAATTTTAATTAGCTAATTAAACCAATTTGTGATTAATGTAGAATAGAATATCAGTATCTGACCGGGTTGTGCTTCCTAGTTATAACTACTTTACTTTGTGTCTGATGTTCTTGGAAAAACCACAAGGTACACAGTTTTGCTTCTCTTGAAGTAGGATTATCTGTTCATTGATGGATACCTCTGATTGCTAAAAGCTAAGTAATTACTCAGTTCATCTTACTTGCATAAGTCAAATGAATATTGGTTGATTAAATTGAATTGGTGATTCATTAAACAAATTAATCCTGTTAGAACAAATATAATTGATTTATCTTTCCAGTTTGTATTTACTCAAAAGTCATGGAATGTATTGCAATCAAAAGCTTGTTAACTTACATCTTTGTGCCAAATTTAAAAAAAAAAAACTAAGATAAAATCAAAGAAAGTAGAGTAAAAAAACAAACACACCCAAAGTGTTTCATATTCTTGTATCTTTTTTATACAAAATACAATATTCCTGCATCTTTTTTTAAAATTTCTAGGTGAACTAATTCATAACTTTGTTTTACAACCATTTTTCCATGCTAGCATGGGTTAGATAAATGTATTATTAAGGTATGGTTTTACAGCTAGATGCCCTTCCTGTTCCTAACCCGTACCTACTTTTCAAGGCATCTCTTCTTTACACAAGTTCAAAGTACGTAGGACTGCCTTATGTAACATATCTTGATTCTTACTGAAGGAAAACCAGCAGACAATTTTGTAACAGGGAAAAATGACATCTACATTAAACTAATTGTTGTGAATATTTTGGCTCAGTTTCAGAAAATGTTGAGTTTTTCACCCATTAGGGTGTCATTAGTATTTAGATTTAGTTCCTGTACTACAGGGGAATGATAAATGCCTCATCTATTTGGGAACTGTTTAAACTCAGTAAGGTAGTGAGCTGGCAGAATTGTTAGCATGTTGGGAGAAAATGCTTACAACATTTCGTCTGTCTTTACATTCTGAGTTCCGATTCTGCCGGGGTTGACTTTACTTTTCGTCTTTTAGGGGTTGATAAAATAAGTATCAGCTGATCACTGGGGTCCCTCAAAAGTGCCAAAATTTGAAATCAATGGAAGGTGGCAGAATCATTAGCATACTCTTTACTCTTTTACTTGTTTCAGTCATTTGACTGCAGCCATGCTGGAGCACTGCCTTTTAGTCGAGCAAATCGACCCCAGGACTTATTCTTTGGAAGCCTAGTACTTATTCTATTGAACTCTTTTTTTGCTGAACCGCTAAGTTACAGGGACATAAACACACCAGCATCGGTTGTCAAGCGATGTTGGGGGGACAAACACAGACACACACACATATACACACACATACACACATATATATATATATATACATATATACGACAGGCTTCTTTCAGTTTCCATCTACCAAATCCACTTACAAGGCTTTGGTCGGCCCGAGGCTATAGTAGATGACACTTGCCCAAGGTGCCATGCAGTGGGACTGAACCCAGAACCATGTGGTTGGTAAGCAAGCTACTTACCACACAGCCACTCCTACGCCTGGGCAAAATACTTAGTGGCATTTCGTCCATCTTTACATTCTGAGTTTGAATTCTGCCAGGGTTGACTTTACCTTCCATCCTTGCAGACTTGATAAAATAAGTACCAGCTGAACACTGGGGTGGATGTTATCAACTTAACCCCTTCCCCCAAATTGCTGGACTTATGCCAAAATTTGAAACCAATTTTTAAGTTCAGTTTCTGTGCTACAGATAACATTTGAAGAATTTCCATATTAAACAGCAATGATAGATCTCTCTTGATTTGATTCTAGGTTTTTGGTTGACTATCTCATACAACCATTTCTTGATCAACTTTTCCCTTGGTTACCATCAACACTCAATCCAAATTGTTTAGCTCCAAGTCAACCCTATTTTAACAGACTTAAAATCAAAGTTATTCAATCCAAGGCCATTTTATTTTCTTTTTCTAAATTAAATATTTAATTGTGATTTGGGAGTGACTTAGCTGCTACCCCCACCTTCAACTTCTAATCAGTTGAGTGATCATGTAGAGGTTACTTCATGCCATTTAGCTTCTTTCATCTTTCCTTTGTAAATTTCTTTCTATTTATAAAAGCCACTTATGTAATGCTTATATATCATGATAACACAGGCTTACATGTACTTCTCAGATGTGTCATAGTTGTAGTTATTTAACCCCAGGCTAGTCCTGATTAAGTTGACCTATGATCAAAAGCATACTTAGAGTGTGATTTGATGGAAATTTGGCTGCTATTCCTAGAAGGTCCAGTGACCATGTAGATGCCCATTCATTGTTTCTAGTTCTTTCAATTGGTACATGATCATTCCATTCTCTTTGTTGTCCGGTCTCTGAGCTGCTGTCATCAACTACCTATTCTAGTCTGCTCTTTGGTCACTGATTATCATCAACCACATGTCTTCATTTTTTTTTTGTTTTGGTCATGTCTAAATACTTTAAACAAATATTCCTTGCTCTACTTCAAATTCAATTGATGCTCTTTTTCCAGTTAACATATTCAATCCCTTCTCATCACATGTTTAAGGAAAAACAAATTGTACATATGCAAGCATGGCTGTGTGGTAAGAAGTTTGCTTCCCAACTACACTGTCCTGGGTTCAGCCCCACTGTGTAGCACCTTGAGCAAGTGTTTTCAACTATAGCCTTGGGCCAAGTAAGTGAATTTGGTAGATGGACTCTGAAAGAAGCATGTTGTATATGTGTTTGTGTATCTGTATTTGTCCCCATCACTGCTTAACAACTGGTGTGTTTACATCCCTGTAACTTAGCAGTTCAGCAAAAGGGTCAAAAGAATGAGTACCAGGCTTAAAAAAAAAAAAAAAAAAAGTACTGGGGTTGATTTGTTTGACTAAATATTCTCCAAGGCAGTGCCCCAGCTTGGTCACAGTCTAATGACTGAAACAAGTAAAAGATAAAAAAATATATTATGTTTATTTCAGACAAAGCATTAAGTATTGAATAATTCCAACTCTTGAATCAACTTCTTAGATCTCTCAAAGCAATTTGAAATATTTCTGAATACTTAACTTTGGTTTCCCACCCTTTTTATGGTAAACACTGTGTGTGTGTGTGTGTGTGTGG
>NC_068989.1:19674331-19677297 GCF_001194135.2 Octopus bimaculoides
TGTGTGTGTGTGTGTGTATGTGTGTGTGTGCGCGCACGCGCTTTTTGAGAATTCTAAAATAAAATCTTCATTAATGTTAAAAATTTGTTTGAAAAGATTTTGATTTTAAGAAATGAACATTTAAATTTCGTTTTGGGTTTAGTTTTCAAGATTCTTTATGTGTGTTCATGTGTTGAAGCATATTTTGTTGTGTCTGGGGAGAGTCATTCTCTTTTAGTGCCTTATGAGTGGAAACTTTACCATTGAGTGTGTTAAACAATAAGGCACTAAAAGAGGATGACTCTCCCCAGACACAACAAAACGTTTAAATTGAGATAGGTAAATTCACAAACATATTTACATGCACTAACATATATCATAGCAGAATAATGAATGAAATGAGAAAAACCTCTAACAATGCGTAAAGTTTAAGAAAAGCTTTATATTTTAGATGCTAAGATCTATCTTCAGAACACTCTTGTCACATGTTAGCATATAACTCTATATGTATACAATTTCACCCATGGATAAATGTGCATTTCTGCACATACACATGACGAAACTTAGAAAACTTATCACTGAATTGACAGACTTCTAGCTGAATTTGGATAAGAAGTTTTTGTTAAACCATTTCATTGCAACCTCCACTGATGGTCTAATTCATATGTCTTCATCATTGGCATACCTCAAATTTTCATCCTGTTAACCACCGTGTTCCTTTTGTACAATAATGGTCTTCTTCTTCATGACACATAACTGATACCACCTTTCATTCCTCACTTAATTCTCAGTTCAAATCTTACGTCATCAATGTAAATTTTTTCATCCTTCTGGGGTTAATTAAATAACTGACTACCTTAAGTAGATAACTACTTAAGGTGGTGAATTGGCAGAGTTGTTAGAGCATTGGTTAGGGGTAGTGAGAGTGATTGTTCTGATTCTATGCTCTCTGAGTGCAAATCCTGATGAGGTCATCTTCACCTTTCATACTTTGCTTGTTAAAAAAAGAGTACCAGGTTGGGACAGTGGATTGGCAGAACTGTAAGAAGATTGGACATGATGCCTTGCAATATCTCTTGCTGTGATGACACAGGTGCTGAGCTGTATTGGTCCAAATTGGTAATCTTCCCTGTGGATAACTTCAATAGTATGAAAAAGGGAGACTTTCATACATGGATAACTGCCAGTGTTCCTCAGAAGAAAAAATTTTGTCCAGGCTTATGCATTCATGTACAGACACATGGGTGGCCTTGACTGACAGATGCCTTATATACAGTCAAATACTGCCCCTAAAAAAATTGTGGTTTTGTACTGAAGGTAGAAACTTATTTAATCCAAAAAAGAAGAAGCAATGTATATTCCATAGACCTTACAAACCTTGCTAGACTGGTGAGATCACTGTGGATGAGGTTCAGCTTGAACCTCTGTAATTTCGTCAGGTATAATACAAATATGTGAAGATGCATGGTCCAGTGGTTAGGGTGTTCCACTCATAATTGCTAGATCATGGTTTCAATTCCCTGACAGGCAGTGCTTTGTGTTCTTGAGCAAAACACTTCATTTCATGTTGCTCCAATCCACTCAGCTGTTAATGGGTAACTCTGCAACAGACTAGTGTTGCGTTCAGGGTGAATGTTGTCCTGCTTGCCAAGCTAGTAGGGTGGCAAGATTCAAAAGCTACAACAATGCAAGGAAGTGCATTGAGAGCCGCAGTGTATAACACATCTGATAGTCTGGGCAATACAATGATACAGTGATAATATAAGTATAGGTTAGGGCATTGGGTTCACAATCATGAAGTAGTGAGTTCAATTCCTGGACCAGGCTGTGTGTTGTGTTCTTAAGCAAGACACTTTATTTCACATTGCTTCAGTTCACTCAGCTGTAGAAATAAGTTGCAATGTCATTGGTGCCAAGCTGTATCCACCTTTGCCTTTCCCTTGGATAAGATTGGTGGTGTGGAGAGAAGAGGCTGGTATTCATGGACGATTGCTGGTCTTCCACAAACAACCCTGCCTGGGCATGTGCCTTGGAGGTAACTTTCTAGGTGCAATCCCATGGTCATTCATGACCAAAGATGTGTGTGTGTGTGTGTGTGTATGAAGGGTTCTTTTTACAAGCTTAGTCGGATTTTCAGGGGATTGCATTTGTGAGGAGGAAGGATTCAGAAACAGTTTTTCATATAAAATTTGGTGAGGGATTGATTGACAGTAGAAGGGGGATTGAGAAGAGGAGAGACAGGTGTATTGAGTGAGTTTTGGTGGAAGCGGTAGTAGGTCTTATCATCATACGGAATTTCATGTCATATGATTGTTGGCTCTGTTGCTCCAATCCACTACAGTTGCATTGTGCTATAAGTGTGCATGTAGAGTAGGGTGGATGGGTGGATGACTATGTTTACACAGCTGTAAACACAGTTACCCCCCCCCCCCCTACCCTACACTTCTGGTGTGAATGTGTGACAAGGGTGTAAAGTAGCTAAATTCCACTCAGCTGTAAGATCACAGGTATTAAGTGTCCTTTTTTTTTATATGTATATTTTATAAATAGTGGCTTATCATTAAAACATTGACCATGGAAGTACAGATAAGTGCAACACTACCTGTTCTCTCTCACTCTCTCTCTCTCTCTCTCTCGTTTGTTCATTTCTTCTGCGCCAATTCCTTCCCTCTCTTTGGCTTCCTCCTCAACCTTCTCCTCCTCGCTTTCTGGTCATTACTCTTAGACATTGGTTGTTAGTCTTACACAGGCTTCTTTTGTTTGTCCTTTGATGTTCAGCCACCCACCTGCTTGCCTCTTATCTCTACAGTCCCTCCTGATCAACAAAGATTACTAGTTTTATCTTTGTTCTTCAGTTGCTGGCTTCTTCAAGTAGTTTCCATTTTCTTCTCTCTCTCTCTCTCTCTCTCTCTCTCTCTCTCTCTCCCCTCTCTCTCCCTCCCTCTCCCCTCTCTCTCTCCCTTCTCTCTCTCTCTCCCTTCTCTCTC
>NC_068989.1:19678295-19679215 GCF_001194135.2 Octopus bimaculoides
TCTCTCTCTCTCTCTCTCTCTTTCTATCTCATCTCTCTCTCTCTCTCTCTCGGAATCTCATTTTATATCTGTCTCACTTTCACCTACTTCAGACTTTCAACATCTCTCTCTCTCCCGCCCTCTCTCCCACCCTCTCTCCCTCACTCCCTTTATTTGAAATCTTCATCCCTCAAGCTACAATTGTCTCCTCCTCATAATATACTTAGTTTTTCTAATACCTTAATCTTATTCTTTTTATACCTTAATCTTATTCTTTTTATATGCATGTATATAAGTACATGTATGTATGTATGTATATGTTTGTGTGTATTATTAGGGTTTATCATCTATATAATTATTTCAATAAAATTTATACATGTATACATACATACGTGCATAAAACAAAACATACAAATCTGCACGAATACATACATACATACATACATACATACATACATACCCTGTTGTTGATGTTGAAATTCCAATGAAGGAGCCTTGGATCTAGGTTAGAAACCGGCTCTTTCGCTATTGGCAAGAAATCTTGAAATAAAACTGAATATACATACATGTAGAATGTATAATAAATATGTATAATTTTCTAATTAACCGATATATTTTTCATTTATCAGCAACAAATATTTCTTTGAAATCCTAATTGTTCCCTTAGAGTAGTTAAAGACAAATACTCTTTTACTTGTTTCAGTCATTTGACTGCGGCCATGCTGGAGCACCGCCTTCAGTCGAGCAAATCGACCCTAGGACTTATTCTTTGTAAGCCTAGTACTTATTCTATCAGTCTCTTTTGCTGAACTGCTAAGTTACAGGGATGTAAACACACCAGCATCGGTTGTCAAGCGATGTTGGGGGGGGGGACAAACACAGACACACAAACATATACACACACATACATATATATATATATATATATATATATATATATA
>NC_068989.1:19679282-19682346 GCF_001194135.2 Octopus bimaculoides
ATATACACATATATACGACGGGCTTCTTTCAGTTTCTGTCTACCAAATCCACTCACAAGGCTTTGGTCGGCCCGAGGCTATAGTAGAAGACACTTGCCCAAGGTGCCACGCAGTGGGACTGAACCCAGAACCATGTGGTTGGTAAGCAAGCTACTTACCACACAGCCACTCCCACACTTATGAGTCACCTTGCATCAGCTTCCTTTCTTTCTTGTTTTCCTTTTTCCTTTTTTTTTTTCTGTCTTCTGGTTTATCCTTTTCTTCCTTTCTTTCTTCTCTTCCACACCTTCTTCCTATCTTTTCTTCTTTTGTTTGGTTCCTCCTTTTCTTATCATTTTCTTTTGTCCAGTATTTCTTTCCCTTCTTGTCTTTCTCTCCTTTCTGTGCTCTGTTCTATTAATCCCTCAATCTTCACTGCATTTCATCAGATTATAAACTATGTGACATCTCATTATCACTTGTTGAGGCCTTCTTTTATACATCTTTATTAAATTACTTATATAAGTGTCCAGCTTGGTTGTGTGGTTAAGAAGATTGCTTTGCAAATATTTGGTTTCCCAATGCACAGCTCCATGGGCAAGTGTCTTGTACTATAGCCCCAGGCCAACCAATGCCTTGTGTGAGTGAACTTAGTTGATAGAAACTGTGTGGAAGCCTGTTGTGTGTGTGTGTGTGTGTGTGTGTGTGTGTGTGTATGTATTTGTGTTTGTCCTTACCACAGTTTGACAACTGGTGTTGTTTTGTTTATGAATGATAGAATAAGTACCAAACTTAAAAAATAAGTGCTGGGGTCAAATTGCTTGACCAAAACCCTTCAAGGTGGTACAGTTCTATATTTAAGAGATGAGGAATTATGTACATTATTTACATTCAACGGTTATTTGTCCTAATCTTGTTTGTTGTTAACACAACATTTCAGCTGATATACCCTCCAGCCTTCATCAGGTGTCTTGGGGAAATTTCGAACCTGGGTTCTCATTCTTAAGATATTTTTTGATGTTATTATTATTATTATTATTATTCAGGTCATTGCTTGAAATTGAACTCAGAATCTTGGGGTTAGTAGCCCACGCTCTTAACCACTACGCTATATGCCTGTGGGCAGTTATGGAGTGAATTTTAGGGCTTATAAATCTAATATTTTTCTATCCTTCCTTAATACCGGTTCCCATATGCTACTCATATCTGCGCAGGTGGGCAACAAGAAGGGCATCTGGCTGTTGAAAATCTGCTTCAGCAGATTCTGTCTGACCCATGCAAGCATGGAAAAGTGGATGAGAGTAAAATGATGATTATGGTATTTTGGTGCATGTGTATATGCACGTGCACATGCACACACATACACACACACACTTATTAAATATATCAGCCCTCAAATCCAATGGTATCATTTGGTCATGTAGTTTTAGACACACTTAATCTGAAACTGAAAGTCAAGATGGTTATAGGTATTATGTCTTTAATCAATGCATAATGTTGGATCACAGCTGATCAGAGGTTAAATAACAACACCAACAACTAAACATTACATATCACTGAGTGTAAAATGTAGTTATAAACTAGATTAGAAACTAGATTTTTCTGGACCTTTATGTCACTCTGTAGTACTTTATAGACAGGCTGTAGTTCAAGTCAAATTTGGTAGACTACTGATAACAACTGTGCAACAATAACAATTATGTAAGAAAGGAAAATATTATTTCTTCTTAAAAATAGGTTTAAAAATAAAAATCAATAAAAATAAGCTAGAAATAACAATAATTTATCGATCACAGTTTTTATCTTATTGCATTTTAATGTAATTTTTTCTGTCCAATAGACATAATGATGATCACATCCACCCATGAATAGTCGAGAATATTTTGTTTGTACTTGAAATAATCATTTACATCCTTTTGTTCAGCTCTTTGTTCTACCACAATAATTATTTATTCACTCATTCTAACACCCTTTCTCACACACACACTATATATATATATATATATATAGTGTTTAATGAACACAGTATATATTTTTATGAGCTACTAATAGTTTCATGCGATGAAAATTTACATAGACATCATTTTATAACATGGTGCCTTCATGCAATCTTAAGGCTGTGCTCACATGGCATACACAAGTTGTTTTAGTTTGCATATGCCATGTGAGTATGTATGTATGTATGTGTGTGTCTATGCATGTATGTAATGGCTGTATGGTAACAAGTTTACTTTCCAATCACATGGTTCCAGGTTCATTCCTATTGAGTGGTACCTTGGGCAAGTGTGGATTTGGTAGATGAAAACTGAAAGAAACCTTTTGTGTGTATCATCATCATCATCGTTGTTTAACGTCTGCTTTCCATTCTGGCATAGGTTGGACGGTTTGACTGAGGGCTGGTAAGCCAGAAGGCTGCTTCAGGCGCCAATCAGATTTGGCAAAGTTTCTATGCCCTTTCTATGCCAACCACTCTTGGATGCCCTTTCTAATGCCAACCACTCTTATTGTGTAGTGAGTGCTTTTTACATGCCACTGGCACGAGGGCCAGTTAGGTGGTGGTGACATCATTCACACTTGAATGGTGCTCTTTACGTGCCACCAGCACACAAGCCAGTCAGGCGGCACTGGCATCAACCACACATGAATGATGCTTTTTACGTGCCACCGGCACAGGTGCCAATCAGGCGGTACTGTCACCAGTCACGACAGTGGCTTCACTTAACTCAACAGGTCTTTGCAAGTGCAGTTTATTGCCCAGTGATTGAAGGGTACTCTTAAATGGGCCAGTTATGCTGCAGTGGCATAGGCCATGGTTACAGTCTCACTTGGCTTGCCGGGTCTTCTCAAGAACTGCATACCTCCAAAGGTCTTGGTTGTTTGTTATCGCCTCTGTGAGGCCCAGCGCTTGAAGGTCGTGCTTCACCACCTCATCCCAGGTCTTCCTGGGTCTATCTCTTCCACAGGTTCTCTATACTGCTAGGGTGTGACACTTTTTCACACAGCTGTCCTCATCCATATGCAACATATGACCATACCAGCACAGTCGTATGTGTGTGTGTGTGTATATATATATATATATATATAT
>NC_068989.1:19683160-19687533 GCF_001194135.2 Octopus bimaculoides
ATGTGTGTGTATGTGCGTGTGTGTGTGTATGTGTGTGTATGTGCGTGTGTGTGTGCATGTGTAAAAGTGCGTGTGATGTGTGCATGTTTTTTTCAAAAAAGGGTGTGTGGATAAAGTCACTGAGAGGAGGGGGCTGTGTTGAGTCCAAAAGGAGTTTGGGTGTCACTTCTGGTTGCTTCAGCAATGTTACTACACACATACTGTTGGTTTTTTTTTTTTTTTTTTACCTCTTTGGACTTTTTTGTTTTCCTTTCTGATGAAGAGCTATGGCTCCAAATATCAAAAATTCTCTCTTCTTACCGAGCGTCAAACTAATACATCCCATGTGCATGTTCTCTTGTTGTTTGTTATTGTTATTTTTAATGTTTGTTTATTTGATTTTACTATGTATATGTATACATATGTATGTGTGAGTGTGCATGTTTATATGTGTGCTACTGTTCCTTGCCCTGACATCACATAATAGTTGTAAATGAGTGTCACTATAATACCTGGTCATAGGGAAATATTACTTTACTCGGAAACAGGTGAGGGTTAGCAACAGAAAAAAGCAGCTTCACTATTGCTGGTGTTATGAAAAAACCCTTTCTAATACCAATCACTTTTCAGTGGTTAGCATGAGAGAGAGAGAGAGAGAGAGAATGGTTTCTGAAGAAATCAATAATGGCAAAAAAAACCCCAAAAAATAACAGTTAAAATCCATAATTTAAAATGTGTTTGTGTATCATGAAGAGAGATGAGCTGTAGTGAAGAAATATGAGTTCTTCAAAGAACGTCTTTGTCTGAAACACCAGAGCTCACCTCTCCTTGGGATGGGTGACTGGAAAATTATGGCTGATATCACCCATGCTACATTTACCATGTGCTTGCAATGGGTGAAGAAAGCATCAAATTGTGGTATTTTGTCATTGCAGATATGCATCATATCATCACCATCATCATCATTTAATGTCCATTTTCTATGTTGGCATGGGTTGGATGGCTCAACAGGAGCTGGCAGAGCCAGGTACCACACTGGATTCCATAGTCTATTTTTGACTTGGCTTCTACAGCTGGATACCTTTCCTAATGCCAGATACTTAACAGGTTGTACTGGTTGCTCTTTATGGGAACCATCACCAGTGCTTTTAATGTGGTACTAGTACCAGTGCTTTTTACATGACACTAGCACTGGTACTTTTAACATGGTCCAAGATCCATGATTCATGTTGTAAGAAACAATATCTATATAATGAAATTTTATAGTGGCATTTGTGGTGCTCATTTCTTTGCACCATTATTTTCATTGTGAAGGAGATAGATCCAGTGACAAGGGTGATCCAAGACAGCCAGTACCTCCTCTAATCTATCAGAAACTTCCAGAAATACTTAAAGTTGACTACTATAGTCCTGCTGTTGTTCCTCTACCTTTGTCTTCTTAGACCCACCCACAATGCTGTAGGATAGCACAGGTAGGTTTTGCCCATTATGAGATAAGGAGTTCTATCTAGTTCTCTCCTACAAAATTTTCTCACAATAATTAGGGGTTCTTCATTCCTAAACTGGTCCTATAGTGGGGCTCAGTTGCCATCTTGAAGATTTCTATCTCCCTGTACTATTGTGCAATAGCTGTGACCCTATACTGGATTCATCTGTCTTTTAGACAGGTCTTGTTTTTATTCTTGCTGGGTTTCTAGCCACCTTAGCCCTCTGCAAGCTAACCTAATAAGAGTACCACTTTATTCATAGATGATCTGACTATGTAACAGATTGCACTGGATTACATCTTGCCAGTAGTACTCAAAGCAACATGTGAACAAATATATATAAGCTGTGAGTATCAGTTGACGAAGGCCTGCAACAGGTGGCAAGACGCTGTGTTTGATGGAATACATCTAACACGAAGAAATAAAATAATGTCATTCACATACACAAACACACACACACACACACATGCACATGCACATACACACACATGCATGCATGCACATACACGTGTGCACACACACACACACACATCCTGTTGAGATATATCTAGCCTTCTTCTTTAAGAATTTTTTTCTCTTCTTTTATGTTTTGATTTTTGAATTTTTTTTCTTTCCATGAATATTACTAAATGCGATACTTTTAATACAAAGAGAAAGAAGTAAATAGTTATTGATTTGTGATATATTTCAAATAATCATTGACTGATTTTGGAACTCAATAATAACTAAATGTTATACATATTGATAACTGCAAACCTTGCTTGTTATTGTTTATTCTTGTAAAAATAATGTCCATTAGACTTGTATGTGAAGTAGTCCCATTTGAAAAATTCACTTTTTTTAATACAAGCAGATAACTCAATTATAATGGTTGTTAGGATGGCTGTGGTGCCATAAAACCTTTGTAAACATATTGGTTAGAGCAATATGAAATAGTGAAACAAATTTTGGTAATCAATAAGATGTGTCTGTTGAATTTAATAATAATGATAATAATGGTTTCAACTTTTTGGATAAGGCCAGTAACTTTGAAGGGAGAAGGGAAATTATTTACATTCAGTGTTCAAGTGGTAGTTATTGTATCAATCTCCTAAAATTTGAAAGGTGAAGTTAATCTTGGGATGATGATAATGATTATTATTATTATTATTATTATTATTATTATTATTATTATTATCATTAGACCTTACACTTGCGAAGACCTGTTGAGGCAAGTGAATTTGAAATCGAAATCGAATTAAATTCGATGACTGGCACCCATGCCAACGTCGTCTCCTTCATTGGACACGAAACTCAGCTTGCAAAGACCTGTTGGGGCAAGCGAAAGCAAAATCATGATGGCACCTGTGCCCAGCGGCATGTGTAAGGACTTTCGAGCAAGATCGTTGCCAGTGCCCCTGGACTGGCTCTTGTGCGAGTGGCATGTAAAATACACCATTTTGAGCGTGGCCGTTGCCAGTACCGCCTGACTGGCCTTTGTGCCGGTGGCATGTAAAAGCACCCACTACACTCTCGGAGTGGTTGGCGTTAGGAAGGGCATCCAGCTGTAGAAACTCTGCCAAATCAGATTGGAGCCTGGTGTAGCCATCTGGTTTCACCAGTCCTCAGTCAAATTGTCCAACCCATGCTAGCATGGAAAGCGGACGTTAAACGACGATAATGATGATGATGATGATGATATGCTATATTAGTTGACAGAGATGTTGTCTTGAGGTTTGGTGACAGTTCACTGCCAGAGCAGCAGTCTGGCTTCTGTGCCGGTGGCACATAAAAAGCACCATTTGAGCATAATCATTACCAGTGTCACCTTACTGGCACTTGTGCCAGTGACATGTGAACAAAACATTCGGGCGAGGTTGTTGTCAGCGCCGCTGGACTGACTCCTGTGGAGGTGGCACGTAAAAACACCATTTGAACATGGCCATTGCCAGTACCACCAGACTGGCCCTCGTGCCGGTGGCACGTAAAAGCACTCACTACACTCTCGGAGTGGTTGGTATTAGGAAGGGCATCCAGCTGTAGAAACTCTGCCAGATCAGATTGGAGCCTGGTGCAGCCATCTGGTTCGCCAGTCCTCAGTCAAATTGTCCAACCCATGCTAGCATGGAATGCGGACGTTAAACGATGATGATGATGATGATGAGGAGGAGGAGTCTCCTCAAATCTGAAGAATCTTTCTTAATAATTCATACGGATTACAGGATTTCACTTCTCTGCAAGTTGGTGATATGAATCTCAATTTCAATGTCTTTCAGTCTTTTAGGTAGCAGTTTGAGTATTGCAGGATACTTGTCATCTTGGTTTTCACACTGTCTCCTCATCTCTTGATAAGTTAACAGAATCAGTAGACTAGAGGACAACATGTGTTATGGTATTTAGTAATGTCTCTTCACATGGTGAGTTTAAATTCCCTCAAGTTTAACTTTATTTTTTGTCTCGTATCTCAGGTGACAAAATGAATTACCTGTCAAGTATTAAGGTCAATATACTTCATGATATCTGTACTCAGATATGTGACCTTCAGTTAATTTTACAAACCATCATCATTAGCATCATCAACCTCACCACCACCAACACCACCACCACCGTCATCATCACCGTCAATAATATTAGAGCAATGGGTTCGTTGAATCATCATCATCATTATATAAACAAACCCT
Organism: Octopus bimaculoides; assembly: GCF_001194135.2. Taxonomy (NCBI): domain Eukaryota; kingdom Metazoa; phylum Mollusca; class Cephalopoda; order Octopoda; family Octopodidae; genus Octopus; species Octopus bimaculoides. The sequence continues at coordinate 19,687,287 of NC_068989.1, forward strand.
ATACTAAAGAAAATCAATATAACATAATCAATAAAGAAGTATTGCGTAAGTACAAAATAGTGTTTTTCTTCTTCTAGAAAATAAGAAATAAGAGTAAAAGCATATGACAGAGATATTAGTTCTCATCATTTGTTATTTGTTGACTTTAGTAAATTTGTAAATATATATATAAAGATACGTATGTATGTATGCATGTACGTATGTATGTGTGTATGTATATATATGTATGTATGTAGATGTACATATA
>NC_068989.1:19687596-19702502 GCF_001194135.2 Octopus bimaculoides
ATTTATATATATGTATGAAGGTGTGATGTATGTATATATGTATATATGAAGGTGTGATGTATGTATGAATGTGTGTATGTATGTATGTGTGTGTGTGTGTGTGTATATATGTATATCTTTTGTTAAATATGACTACATAATCTTAGGTTTTCCCACGATAAATTTATGCAAAGCCAACAACTAAACAAAAATAAAAAATCAAAGAAGCTATGAAAAGAAGGGTGTTTAAAAAAAAAAGCAGCCAAAAAAACATAAAGACTGCTTCATATTTCTGTGTGTTTATCTTATCAAAATAGATTGGTGAATTGTGTAACACATATAATGTATGCATACAAACACATAAAAAAAGTCTCCAATTCAATGTTTTTTCTTGTAAAATCGAGTTACCTACATCCCTGCCTCTTTCCTTAGAGTGTATTTGTGTGTACATGTATGTGTGTGTGTGTGTGAGTGTGTATAGAGAGAAGAGGTATACATAGATAGATGCACACACACACACACGCGGTAAAATATAATATCAATAGTGTTAAAATCACAGTATCTCAATTCTGCCCTCCCTGCCATATAACAATTGGACAAAGAAAAAATTTTAAAAGAAAATTATTTTTCTTTTCTTCACTGACGAAACAGATAATGTGATATAATATTTTTATTTAACAACAAACACATGGCAGATTAGAGTTATTTTGGTTGGTAGAGGGTGTCTAGGTGACATTCTGTTTTTCTCAAGAGCACTAGAAATCTTAGAGAAGGCATGTCTTAACTAGGCTTCAAAATCTAGGTCATAGATTCAGTTTGATGAGAAATTGCTGCCAGATTTGAGATTTATAAAAATTAAATATCATTAATAATTAATAATATAAAAAAAATAATATTTTTTTGTTACTTTTGGTACAAAGTCAGAAATATTGAAGGAAGGAAGCAAGTTGAATTCATTGACTGAAGCACTTAACTGGTATTTTATTCTATTGACCCTGAAAAGATCGAAGGCAAAGTCAACCTTATTGAGATTTGAACTTAGAATGTAAATAGCCAGAAAAAATGCCACTAAGTATTTTTTTCTGGCACATTATCAATTCTGCCAGCTTGTTGCTGAGAAGATAATACAAATGGTAATAATAAATTCTCTCTATTACGTTAATCCCTCGACTATCGCGGGTGTTATGTTACAAGACCACCCCATGATATGTGAAAATCTGCGAAGTGGCTGTGTGGTAAGAAGCTTGCTTACCAACCACATGGTCTCGGGTTCAGTCCCACTGCGTGGCACCTTAGGCAAGTGTCTTCTACTATAGCCTCAAGCCGACCAAAGCCTTGTGAGTGGATTTGGTAGACGGAAACTGAAAGAAGCCCGTCGTATATATGTATATATATATATATATATATATGTATGTGTGTGTATATGTTTGTGTGTCTGTGTTTGTCCCCCCACCATCGCTTGACAACCGATGCTGGTGTGTTTACGTCCCCGTAACTTAGCGGTTCGGCAATAGAGACCGATAGAATAAGTACTAGGCTTACAAAGAATAAGTCCTGGGGGTCGATTTGATTCGACTAAAGGCGGTGCTCCAGCATGGCTGCAGTCAAATGACTGAAACAAGTAAAAGAGTATATTTATTTTATTATAAATGCAAAAGAACACCACAGAGGAATCGACGTAAACTTAAATAATAAACTAATGTAAGTGGACCGCGGTATGGCAAGGGATTACTGTATATAGGTACAAGGCTTGAAATTTTGGGGGAGGGAGCTAGTTGGTTACATTGGCCTCAGTGCTCAACTGGCACTTATTTTATCAACACCAAAAAGATGGAAGCCAAAATTGATCCCAGTGGAATTTGTACTCAAAACAAAAAGACAAATGAAATAGCACCAGACATTTTGTCTGGTATGCTAACGATTCTGCCAGCTCACCAACTTAATAATAATAATAATAATAATAATAATAATAATAATAACTCAAAATGTAAGGAACTGGAACAAATACTACAAAACATTACTGAAACTCTCATAATCATCATCGTCATCATTTAACGTCCGCTTTCCATGCTAGCATGGGTTGGACGATTTGACTGAGGACTGGTGGACCAGGAGGCGACACCAGGCTCCAATCTGATTTGGCAGAGTTTCTACAGCTGGATGCCCTTCCTAACGCCAACCACTCCGAGAGTGTGGTGGGTGTTTTACGTGGGGTTAGTTGATTACATTAATCTCAGTACTCAACTGGTGCTTATTTTATCGAACCCCAAAAGAATGAAAGGCAAGGTCCACCTTGGGACATTTGAACTCAGAATATAAAGCCAAAAGAAATACCCCCCCAAGCATGAAATATAAAGCCAAAAGAAATACCCCCAAGCATTTTGTCTGACATCATAATGACTCTGACAGCTTACCATCTTTTGCTACCTTAATAATAATAATAATAATAATAATAATAATAATAATAATAATAATAATAATAATAATAATAATAATAATGATGATGATGATGATGGTTCTATTGATGCAAATACGCAAGTATTGGGCCAGGCAATAGTTGATTATATGATTCTAGTGAACTTATTTTATCAACTTCTGAATGGTAAAAGACAAATTTGTTGCCACTGAGATATAACAAACACTATAGAACATCGTCTCTGCTGCTCGGCCAGTTTTGTCCAACACTGGCTTTTTTGATAAGAAAGACAAGGTGTTATGGAGTTCATGTTTTTTGAAGAAGTTTTGAAATATTAGTGTGGCAATATGGTTTCATAAAGGTAAAAATAATGGAGCTATACAATTTCTGTCCACTTTTTCACTCTTTCAACAATATTTCTAACAATTTTGATGATAGTATTAAACAGCATTGCTGGCAAAATGACAACTTTTTCATTCGTTTCATTTAGATTAATTTTATTTATAGATACAATATTTTTTCTTCACTTTTCTCTGGTTTTGTGTTACTTAATCTGCACACTCTGTTCATCAGTGTAATTAAATGTTTTTGAGTTATAAAGAAAAGATCAAATTGCATAATGTTTTAATTTTATGTTAAGAATTATATTGAGTTTAAATTCATTAAAGAAAAATTTTTTAAAATTTGCTGTTAAAATACTGATGAAAGAATTATGTCCCTTTGGCATGCGCATTAGCATTCCACTCCATTTACTAGAATGGCAAGTATTCCCAGGTTATGATTTAAGCCCATCCATCATCAAAAGTCATTCTAGCCCTGACCATGCCATCTGTTCAGACTTTGTTTATCATAGAATACACTATCCAAAAACTTATTTTTTAAAAATGGTATTGTATCAGTGTTTTGAGAGAAATTTAGCTACTATTTCTAGCAGGTTGAATGACCATGTAGAGGACCTGTCACTAGGTCGTGTTGTTAAGGTTATATTTCAGGTAAATTTCCAGTTTGTCTGTGAGAAAATTGTTTTGTTTTATTTATTATTTTGCTGCATCCATCTAATTCCTGAAATACTATATTGAAACAAGTCAGAAGTCAGTCAGTGCATATCTTTATGTCTGTTTGTTAAGTAGTACCCACCTCTGCAACATATAAATATATAATACATGTGTATGTGTGTGTGTATGTATGCATATATCATCATCATCATCATCATCATCATCATCATCATCATCATCATTTACCATTTTCCATGCTGGCATGGGTTGCATTGCTTGATAGAAGCTGGCAAGTCAGAAGACTGTGCCAAGCTCCACTGCCTGCATTGGCATGGTTTCTATGGCTGGATGCCCTTCCTAGTGCCAGCACTTAGGAGAGTGTATTGAGTGCTTTGTACGTGGCACCAGTAGCAGTGAGGTCACCAAATAATTTACAAGATGAGACTCCTCAGCTGATGTCGAGGAGTAGTGTTAAGGAGGGTGGCTTTGTGCCAGTTGAGAGGTTAGAGTATGAGTAGAAGGGCAGAAATAGGCGTCTTGTAATATATATGTATGTAACAGATTGGCAAGCTGGCAGAATTGTAAGTACACTAGATAGAATGCTTAATGTCATTTCATCTGACCATATCTTGAGTGTTTTGGGGCCCCGTTAATTCTCCTAATAGAAACTCTTTCATAAAAGTGGCGAGCTGGCAGAAACGTTAACACACCAGGCAAAATGCCTAGCGGTATTTCGTCTGCCGTTACATTCTGAGTTCAAATTCTGCTGAGGTCAACTTTGCCTTTTATCCTTTCAGGGTTGATAAATTAAGTACCAGTTACGCACTGGGGTTGATGTAATCGACTTAATCTCTTTGTCTGTCCTTATTTATCCCCTCTATGTGTAGCCCCCTGTGGGCAAGAAAAAAATAGATATAATAAGTAAATTCAATAGATTGTTCCCTTCTTTGTAATAATTGGCCTTATATTCTAGTCACCTGCCCTTGTAGGCAATAAAAAAATAAACTCTTTCATAGCATTACCTATGGTTATCATAAATATCTGTCTGTCTGTTTGTCCATCCATCTATCTTTATTTTCTATATCTATCTGTATTTCTTTTTCTGTATATAGGGATGACGAGCCTATGACAAATGTATCAGCAATGTGATGTTGTGGATTTTTAGGTAACACATGATGAGTTTTAGAAAAAAAGAAACAAATCTTCCTGCAATATCATTTTCTAAAAAGCTTATCTACAAGTATTTATCAAAAAGTAAAATACATACGTATGCATTTCTGTGATACTCCAATGATGGGATTATTAAGGAAATTAAAATGTTTACATATTGGGCTCAAAAGCTTTTTCCATCAGTGTTCTGACAGTGGACACATTCACATGGCATTATACATTGTTAGAAACAAGGAAATATGCACATAGCCAGTTTTAATATTTGCTTAGTTCTGTACGAACATTTTAAGTTTCTCTCTCATCTCCCATCTCTGTCTCTATCTGTCTGTTTGTCTGTCTCTGTCTGTCTGTTTATCTGTCTTTGTCTGACCATCTTTCATCTCTCTCTCTTTGTCTCTGTCTGTCTGTCCCTCTCTCTCTCTCTTATCTCTCTCCATCTCTCTGTCTCTGTCTATCTGTCTGTCTCTTTATCTCTCTTCGAAGAAGGGCTTTGTTCCAAATGTGAATAGTTCACATCTCCCTAGCAATGTACTAACTTATTCAAATGTTTTAGTATGTATGATCCAGGATGTACCAAATAAATTAATTGAATAATATAATACTTAATATTTAAAAAAATTTTATTTATAATTTTAGTTATTTGTTATTCTTCTTACAGAAAGAAACCCCATCTGATCAACAACTCCACCTGGCAGCATTGCAAGGTAATCTGGACCAGTTATGTAAAGTTCTGGACAGTGGCAAAGTCCATGTGGACTGTAAAGACAAGGTAACTGATATCAAGTTTTTCTTTAACTTCTTCCCAGACGAATTATTTCCCAGAAAATATTTCATTTTGAATAGATTTTTTTTTATAAATACAGAGTGCAATGGGTATATATTTTTAATTTCATGCATGCACATTTTGTTTTTGGTTTTGTCAATTACACAATATAGTAGTTTTAGTTGGGCACTTTCTGTGAGAAAAACAACACCATGACATAATTCACTCTGCCAGAAATTTGGAAACGACATGCTGTACTGCTTGGCGTTTGCGCTGGAAGCTCCAATACGAACATTTCAGAGTGTTTGGGTGTCAATCTGAGGACAGTGCAATCTGAGGACATGTACCAGGAGTGATAAAAATCAAACATCCAGTCAACATCATGGTGTTTAGAGTGATCACTAGGGATGACGACGTTATGCCTCCATTCATCTTCCACACAACCTCAGACTCAACTTTTGCAGGCACAATGTATTACCATTTTATTTCTTGAAATTTTCAGTTAACATAGATAGTTTAATTCTTGTTCAACATCTTAACCAAAGTAAATAGATGACTCATTTACGAACTTTGATCTTAACATGGGACCCCTCAACTGTGGAGGCCTCCTGCATCTACAGAGGTTGCAGGGGCTTATCTATGGTCCTGATAAGTGGAAATTGATATATAGCTTGGTCAGTTCACGTTACTCTTGGTTACCAAACTTTCATGACAGGGTTTTACAGATTCCTATGACTCTCTGTTGCTATCCAGTTCCATTATTATGAATTTGAATTGGGAGCTTGAGTTATAGTGACTCTTTCATTAACTGATTACACAACCGTGGATGCCACCCCTATGGATGTATTGCAGTTACTCTCATGATGTGGAGGCGCAATGGCCCGGTGGTTAGAGCAGCAAACTCGCGGTCATAGGATCGCGGTTTCGATTCCCAGTGTTTATTGAGCGAAAACACCTAAAGCTCCACGAGGCTCCGGCAGGGGATGGTGGCGAACCCTGCTGTACTCTTTCACCACAACTTTCTCTCACTCTTTCTTCCTGTTTCTGTTGTACCTGTATTTCAAAGGGTCAGCCTTGTCACACTGTGTCACGCTGAATATCCCCGAGAACTACGTTAAGGGTACACGTGTCTGTGGAGTGCTCAGCCACTTGCACGTTAATTTCACGAGCACGCTGTTCCGTTGATCGGATCAACTGGGACCCTCGATGTTGTAAGCGACGGAGTGCCAACAACAAAACTCTCATGATAGAGCTTGGTGATCATGACCATTGACCTTTTAGGATTCCTCCATTCAGCATCAATGTAAGAAGCACCATTGACTCAGTTGAGTTCTTTCACTACCTCTTCACAATCTGCCATGCTGCAGTCCCATGATTTTGCTGTATCTGTGGCAGGGTGACTGAATGGTGCTGTACCTTGCCAAAGAGCAACCCATAACTATGCAGAGCAAGGTCATCACTCCATAAGGTATTTTCAAAATATCTGCATACCCAGGCCATTTGACTGAATAATAATAGACGCTTTTAATTTAGACACAAAGGCCAGTAATTCTGAAATGTAGGCGTCAGTCAATGTGATCAACCCCATACTTCACTGGTACATTATTTTATTGACCCTTGAGGGATGAAAGTCAAAGTAGACTTTGGCAGGATTTGAACTCAGAATGTAGAATGTTAGAATAAATACTGCAAAGCATTTTCCTGATGCTCTAAAGGTATAAATATGCTTTTCATGTTGGTACTGGTTGGAACATAGTTGATTAAACTGACCTCAGTCCTCAAGTAGTTTTTATTTCATTGACTTGAAAGGTGAAGTTGACCATGACAAGATTTGAACTTAGAATATAAAGGGTAAAGGACCATGACTAAATGCTGCAAGCCATTTTGGCAACAGAAAAGACATCTGGCCATAGAAAATCTGCCTCAATGAATTCTGTTTAACCTATGAAAGCATGGAAAAGTGAACCTTAAATAATAATGTTGATAATGATTTCTGTCCGTTACCCTGCTGATTCATTACCCTAATATGTGGTTGCCCTACTTGACAATGAGGACAGTGGCTTCTAAATAACAACTGACTTGGGACTGTGGAAACCTGTCTAACTCATATCCACTATAGAAAGTGGATATAAAAATGATGACGATGATGATGGTAGTGATGACGGTGATGTTGACAATGCCACCACCAACAATGCCAATGAAAAGAATGTTCTATAAACAATTCAGTATAAATATCAGTTATTGTAACCCAGAGGCTAGTTCCATATTTATCGATTGCCAGTATTGTCTGATCTGAAACTGTAATTTCCTAATTACATTTCTATATTTTTGAGACGTTAATATTAGAGTAGTAAATATTGATCTGACTATTAAGTTCATTTTTACATTTTCCATTTTGTTACGCTGCCAAAATACCATATCATTTATTACATGTGTATATTGATACATGTTATTAAACTGGCGAGAAAAAGCACACTTGTCAACATTTCCAATTTCCTCTTCCTTATATCTATGGTCTGATGGTTATGTAAGAAATCAGTAAATTGCCAGACCAAATGCCTTATAATGTAGACAATAACACCCTTCACTGTCCTTCAGTCTTCTCCCTTTGGAATTGTCTACATGCAACCTGAATACCGCCTTGTATTATCTCCTAGAGCAGTGTTTCTCAACCATTTTTTACCCATGGGCCTCTTTGATTCCTATTCTACTCAGATGTATCCTCCTTTTCTTTTATTTCTTTTATTTTACTTGTTTTCAGTCATTTGACTGCGGCCATGCTGGAGCACCGCCTTTAGTCAAATCAAATCGACCCCAGGACTTATTCTTTGTAAGCCTAGTACTTATTCTATTGGTCTCTTTTTGCCGAACCGCTAAGTTATGGGGACGTAAACACACCAGCATTGGTCGTCAAGCGATGTTGGGGGGACAAACACAGATACACAACATATACACACATACATATATATATATATACATATATACGACTGGCTTCTTTCAGTTTCCGTCTACCAAATCCACTCACAAGGCTTTGGTCGGCCCAAGGCTATAGTAGAAGACACTTGCCCAAGGTGCCACGCAGTGGGACTGAACCCGGAACCATGTGGTTGGTAAGCAAGCTACTTACCACACACCCACTCCTAGCCATTTAATGTTTAAAAAATCATATATTTTTAGAATTAAATATTATTAGGAATTGTATTAAAAAAATGGTTAAGATATTTTGTATATTGTAGAAGTATAACCAATATATTGTAGATAAATTTCAACAAAATCTTATATGGACCCCAGGGACCATATGGATCCTGGTTGAGAACCATTGTCGTAGAGTATTTCAATGGTGACATGGCTACCCAGTATCTTTCAACAGCGTAAAGACACAATCACTACACTTGCCAAGGGAACAGATTTGTACATCACCCCCAACAACACACAAATGATAAATTGCTAAAACTCTCTGTCTCGCTACAAATATGAGGTTACACCTGTTTTCTACTATAACTCCAAATCGACAGTAGATGGAAACTGTATGGACAATCCCTTATCACTTATGTTGGCAGAGATCCAGTAATCGATCCAATGATTAGCTCATTGAAAACCTATATCCAACAATGTTATTGGTCACCAGTTGTGATGTAAAATAAGTACATACATAAATCACCATTTCTACTATTATCATCGTTATTGTGGTCATCATCTCTTCTACCTCAATCTCTATGCTGACGGAGAAAAATATAACAATGTTCTAAGAGATAGACCACAATGGATTCAGCAAGGTGTGATTAAATTTAATATCCAGACCGCTACTACTAAAGTCACTAGACAAGTGACTATTATATTAGTGAATACTATATTTGTAGTTATTCATACAGTGACCACTATACTAGTAATCATTAATATAATGACCACTAGACTAGTGATCTCTCTTTTAATGGACACAATATTGTGGTCACTGTGTTAATAACTACAAGAATAGTATTCAAGTATAGTGACACTAGTATGGTGATCAACAGTGATGGTCACTATGTTAATAACTTCAAGTATAGTACATATGTATTATATAAGTACAGTGACCATTATTCTAGTAGTCATCATTCCCATGGTGACCACTAATTGAGTGATCATTTGTATAGTTAACACTATACAAGTACAATACTGACTTTCTGGAACCTTTCATAATCTGCTCTAATTTATGAGCAGGAATTTCAAATTCCCACAGCTGCCAAACTAGTTTACTGATGCCTTACTCAGACTAGTATTAATAAACAGTACAGTATTAATAAACTTGTATCAAAAGGCGGCGAGCTGGCAGAAACGTTAGCATGCCGGACGAAATGCTTAGCAGTATTTCGTCTGCCGTTACGTTCTGAGTTCAAATTCAGCCGAGGTTGACTTTGCCTTTCATCCTTTCGGAGTCGATAAATTAAGTACCAGTTATGCACTGGGGTTGATGTAATTGACTTAATCCCTTTGTCTGTCCTTGTTTATCCCCTCTATGTTTATCCCCTTGTGGGCAATAAAGAAATAAGAAATGTTAGCACACTGGGCGAAATGCTTAGTGGTATTTTGTCTGCTGTTATGTTCTGAGTTCAAATTCCGCCAAGGTCGACTTTGCCTTTCATCCTTTTGGGGTCGATAAATTAAGTACCAGTTACGTACTGGGCTCAATCTAACCGACTGGTCCCCTCCCCCAAAATTTCAGGCCTTGTGCCAAGAGGAGAAAAGAATAAACTTGTATCATTTATACTACTGTACAGGTAGCTGTTTTTTGTTTAAGTAAATTTGATGCTTGTTCTGGAAAATTGATGTTGTAACTATACTAGTGAGCATTATGTTAACTATGAGTACAGTACTCAAGTACAGTACAAATATAGTGACTACTAATATGATGGCTGTGAAGGTGCATGGCTCAGTAGTCACATCGAGTTTACAATCAGGAGGTTGTGTGTTTGATTCCTGGGCTCGACTATCTGTTGTGTTCTTGAGTAAGACACTTTATTTCTCATTGCTGCAGTTCATTCAACTGTAGAAATGAGTTGCGACATCACTGGTGCCAAGTTATATCAATCAGCCTTTGCTTCTCCATTCGACAACGTTGGTGGTGTGGAGAGGGGAGACTGATATACATGGGTGACTGCTGGTCTTCCACACACAGCCTTGCCCAGACTTGTACCTCGGAGGAGAACTTTCTCGGTGCAGTTTTATGGTCATGCATGACTGAAGGGAGTCTTTACCCTTTAATATGATGGCCACTCATGGTGACCATCAAATTAATACATGTATAGCACACAAGCATAATATCAGTATAGTGGTCATTAATATAGTGGTCATTAATATAGTGGTCATTAATATAGTGGTCACTATATTCTGGTCTTTATTATCATGACCAAAGATGGTAGGTTGACATTTAGGTTGTGGATTGGCGGAATCATTAAGGAGGCTCTTCACATTCAGAGTTCAAATCCTGTTGAGGTCAACTTTATCTTTCATCCCTCCAAAATCAATAAAATAAACAGTGGTATCAACTACCCCTACCACCTCAAAATTGATGGCCTTGTACCTCAATCAGAAACAATTATTATAGTCATCATCATCGTTTAACGTCCGCCTTCCATGCTAGCATGGGTTGGACGATTTGACTGAAGACTGGTGAACCAGATGGGTACACCAGGCTCCAATCTGATTTGGCAGAGTTTCTACAGCTGGATGCCCTTCCTAACGCCAACCACTCCGAGAGTGTAGTGGGTGCTTTTACGTGCCACCGGCATGATGGCCAGTCAGACGGTACTGGCAATGGCCACGCTTAAAATGGTGTATTTTACATGCCACCTGCACGTGTTCATTAAAAAACTTGTACTCCATTGGTTACGACCAAAAAGGGTTCCAGTTGATCCGATCAACGGAACAGCCTGCTCGTGAAATTAACGTGCAAGTGGCTGAGCACTCCACAAACACACCTACCCTTAATGTAGTTCTCAGGAAATTCAGCACGACACAGAATATGACAAGGCTGGTCCTTTGAAACACAGGCACTAGTCATTTTGCCAGCTGAGTGGACTGGAGCAATGTGAAAATAGAGTGTCTTGCTGAAGGACACACCATGCCACCAGTAATCAAACTCATGATCTTAGGTCACAAACTGAATACCCTAACCACTAAACCATGCACCTATAGTGTCCATGAGAGTAGGGGTCTTTATATTAATGATTGCTAATGTGGTATACGTTAGTTTTGTCTTGAGTCTTAAGGCTCATAAGTGGTTTGCCCAAGAACACAATGTACCACTTGATCCTGGATTCAAAACCTTGATCTTATGATCAAGAGTGTAACACCCTAACCACTAGGCCACTTGCCTTCACTACTGGTGTTGTAGTCACCAGTATTGTGGCTATTCTCAACATTGAGAGTTCCTGAAAATTCCATATAAAAATAAAATATCAGGCAAATACCTTGCTCTGGTTATATGACTCATATATTGCACTCTACTCACCTGAGGTTTACACCCAAATATCAGGAACCCATTGACTGGTTTTCATAGGTTTGTCATGCTGTTTTATTGTTGTTTCTTTTACTGTTTTGACAAAAGGTGTATGTGTGTGTGGGTGTGGGTGTGATGGGGGATAATAAAAAGAACAAATTAGCTTTCAGGGAGGAGGATAGTTACTTACATGGTTGATGTTAAAAATTAAGATCAAATGAGTGTGGGACAAAGTATCTTGTAGTATTTGGTTATGTCCATTTATCTACTGATTTTAAATCCTGTTGGTGTTGACTTTGACTTTCATCCTTCTGGAATTGATAAAATAAATGCTAATGCTAGTAGTGGTGGTGGTAGAGGGGACTGGACTCAATTTAATTGACTGTTTCCTTAAACTTTTTGACACCAACCACCTTGACACTGCCCCTAGTTTATGATACAAACTATCTATTTCAACACGATCTTAATTAAAATCTTCCATGAAAATTTTGTACTAATTTATATTCCAAACATCAGCTTAATAATGACAAAGTTATTTTAAGAAATTCTTTCAAAATTAATTGAAACAAAATCATATTTAAATAGAAATTTGGCAACAAAAAGTTTAAAGCTTGTGTTCAAGCATAACCATAGTTCAATGATAAAAACAAACAAATAAATAAATAAATAAATAAATAAAAGCAGAAGAAAAGAAAGGAATGATGTAAAAAAAAAAGTAGTGTTTGCAATAAGTTTTCAATTCCTGGCTTACCCATTTCACTTAACTTGTTTCTTTTACTTTTCCTCTCTGGTTGAGACAGCAGACACCTCTCACTTGCAACATCTATACATTCCCTGGAATGTGACACACACTCCAATCCACCCACCAAACCAGTTTTCGATTATAATTTTATTGTAATTTCCAAAAGGCGGCACTATAATAGATTAGTAAATTCTCAACAAACTCAGTTGTCTGGACCCAGTTTCTGGTGCCGTTTGAAGTTGTTCACATATGTTGGGAGTATTGTTGTTGTTCTTGTTGTAGTTATTATTTAGCCCCAAGACAATAAATTAACAGAATTATTAGGAAGGGCATTGGCGTTAGGAAGGGCATCCAGCTGTAGAAACTCTGCCATATCAATTGGAGCCTGGTGCAGCCATCTGGTTTGCCAGTCCTCAGTCAAATTGTCCAACCCATGCTAGCATGGAAAGCGAACGTTAAACGATGATGATGATGATGATTACACATTGAAGAACATCTTGCAGTATTTATTTTAGTTCTCTGCTCTTTGACTGTATGTAGTAACCAAAACCTTATTTTTCTGATATTGACACAGTTTTATATATCTAATCACCACAGCATCCTTTATTTTTCATATCTAGAGATATATCTAGTTCAGTTACAATGAGTACAGGTTCCAATACTCAATTTATTACATTTCAACGCATATATAAATCTTATGTACTAAGTATAAAATTATTGGTTTCAAATTTCAGCACAAGGCCAGTAAATTTAGGGGAAGGGGTAAATTGATCACATCGCATCTAGTGCTCAACTGGTACTTATTTTATCAACCCTGAAAAGCTGAAAGGCAAAGTGGACCTCAGCAGAATTTGAACTCTGGAAATGCCACTAAGCATTTTGCCTAGAATACTAATGATTCTGCTAGCTTTTAGTCTTTACTAGATATAAAATATTAATCCAAATAATATTGGTTTCAAATTTTGGCACAAAGCCAGCAATTTCAGGGGATGGTTTAAGTTCATTATATTGACCCTAGTGATCAATTGGTAGTTATTTTATCAACCTTGAAAGGATGGAAGGCACAATCAACCGTGGCAGAATTTGAATTCAGAACATGAAGATGGATGAAATGCCAGTAAGAATTTTGCCTGGCATGCTAACGATTCTGCCAGCTTGCCCTTATTAAGTATAAAATATTAATCATAACAATATTAATATTACTTAAATAATACCTGATTATATTGACTATGTCACCAGTTATGTCAATGACAGTGTTTTAAAATCAATGTTAAGACCATTGAATATTATAAGTAGTGTTTAGTAAACATTATAATATTGATTTAAAGAAGTATAATAAATATTATTTATTCTCAGTTTTCACTAAACTGTTGATATTTTTAACCAAACAATCCTGCCAAGGTCACCTTTGCCTTTCATCCTTTCAGGCTTCATAAATAAAGTACCAATTGAGGAGGATGGATTGGTGCAATTGTTAGAACATCAGAGTACCTTGTGGTGTCTATCCAGGCTCTTCCTCTTCTGACCACAACACTTGCAGCAACACTGGTGCCAAGTTTTATTAACCCTTGCCTCTTTCCTTTGACAACATGAGTTGTATGGAGACTTGCATGCATAGACAACTTCTGATCTTTCATAACATGTTAGCATTGAAACTGGCCATATCAGACCCAAATACTCTGCATGTTTTATGTGCAAACCAGTCAGATCCAGTGTCTCACACCAAACCTCCGATGTCATTCTAAAAATGAACAATCATATCATCAAAATATCGAAGCTTTGAGATAATGCATGATTAATTCAAAATAATGTGATTAATAAGCATTACATTTGACAAAGTAATCTGAATACTAAAGAGATAAGCAGTCTTGTCCAGGCTTGCACCTTGGCATTAAACTTCCCAGATCCATGGTTTTGTGAGACATGCAGAAGGCTCCAGATATTTAACCCAAAGGCATTCCAACAAAACCATCCAGTCCCATCTATTTTTTATACATAGTGTACTGTTGACTGTTATTTCTTGAAGGTCAAGTACCTAGAATGACATGCTATTGTTGACTTATAAGAATATTTTTAGTGAAGGTCATAGGCGGCGAACTGGCAGAATCGTTAGCACGCCGGGCGAAATGCTTAGCGGTATTTCGTCTGCCACTGTGTTCTGAGTTCAAATTCCGCCGAGGTCGACTTTGCCTTTCATCCTTTCGGGGTCGATAAATTAAGTACCAGTTACGCACTGGGGTCGATATAATCGACTTAATCCGTTTGTCTGTTCTTGTTTGTCCCCTCTGTGTGTAGTCCCTTGTGGGCAGTAAAGAAATCATCATCATCATCATCATCGTTTAACGTCCGCTTTCCATGCTAGC
>NC_068989.1:19703304-19705195 GCF_001194135.2 Octopus bimaculoides
AGTTACAGCCCATGTTTCACTGCCATGTAGCATGGCTGTTCGTACGCATGCGTCATACAGTCTGCCTTTTACTCTGAGTGAGAGTCCCTTTGTCGCCAGCAGGGGTAAGAGCTCTCTAAACTTGGCCCAGGCTATTCTTATTCTAGCAGCTACACTTTCAGCGCACCCACCCCCACTACTGACTTGGTCGCCCAGATAGCGGAAGCTATCGACTACCTCTAGTTTTTCACCCTGGAATGAGATAGAAGTTGTTTCCTGTTTGTTTACAGTCTTTATTGCACCTGAACATCTGCCACAAACAAATAGGTGTAACAAATTCTCATTTTCTCACAGTTACAAATGGGACTTTGTTCTTATGTAAGAAAGTATTATTGTTAATTAATGAGGGAGGAATACTAATGCAGTGACAAGGTTGTGTCAAGGTTATTCTGCAATCTGGTTTCAATTCCCTGTTGGTACAATGTTTCACTTATGTTATTGATTCCTTGCAGAAGACATTGGTTCCTTCCAAATTCCTCATTTCTCTTAATAAACATCATCATCTTGGATTTGCAATTGGTGTAGGTCACTGGTTCCCAAAGTGGATGGTACTTCCCCGTTGGGGGCGGTGGAGAGATCCAAGGTGGAGGTGCATTGAAGAAAAGTGGGGTGATAATGGGATGACCAAAAAGGGGTGATGGATATAAAAAAGCTCCAAAATAACAGGTTAATTAGGTTAAGATTTATTTGTGAAATACAGTTGTTTTGAATTTGCTGTAGAAAGTGGTCTGTGTTTGTGGTAGTAAGTGGGGTGGGTGGGTGCTAAGAATGTGGCCTGGGTGTCAAGTGGGTGGCAGCCTGGAAAAGTTTGCGAACCACTGGTGTAGGTGGTAGAGACCTGTATGAAATACTTTGCTATGTCGTCTTGCATTTATGGGTTCAAATCCTGCTCTTGATGACTCTTGCCTACCTTGAAGTATCGATCACATATTACTGGTAACATGGAGGACTGGGATTCAATCTAATGCATCCCCTCTCCCGCTTCCTTTACAAAAGTGACCTAAAGTTTTTCTGTATAAGAAATTGTTTCATCCTTACCAAGACTGTTCACACCACTATCATCAACTGGGTCATCACCATTAGTACCTCATCGCTATTACCATCGTCTCTACTACCATTATCGTCATCATCATTACTAACCACTCTCACTATTACCCTCACCCCTGCCATACCATCACCACACTCACTGCATCACCACCATCCTTATTACCATCACACTCACCATCATCACTATCATTATCTTATCACAACCACCATGATCACTGCCACCTCTGCTACTAACATTATCACCACTACTATTATCACTCTCTTCACCACTATTTCTACTGCCATGACCATCTTCCACTACCCAGACCATCTTCCACTAACACCACATCCAACAGTACCATCACCATTATCATCATCACCACAGCTATCATCATACTCATAATGATTTCTAACATATTTCTGGACATAGAATAGATTAATCATATAGATGTGAAGACTCAAGCACTTGACTGTTACTTATCGTGTATCGTCTTTCAAGATGCATGGCTCAGTGGTTAAAGTGTCGGGCTCACAATCATGAGGTAGTGAGTTCGATTCCTGGACCAGACTGTGTGTTGTGTTCTTTACCAGGCTGTTACTCCAGATCACTCAGCTGTAGAAATGAGTTGCAATGTCACTGGTGCATAGCTGTATCAGCCTTTGCCTTTCCCTTGGATAACATTGGTGGCATGGAGTGGGGATGCTGGTATCTATCGGTGACTGCTGGTCTTCTATAAACAACCTTGCTTGGACTTGTGCCTTGGAGGGGAACTTTTTAGATGCAATTCTCTGGTCATTCATGACCAAAGGCAGTCTCCCCCCTTCC
>NC_068989.1:19705264-19706879 GCF_001194135.2 Octopus bimaculoides
CCTTTTATCATCCTTGAAAAGTTGAAAAGCAAAATAATAGTAATAATAATAGCAAAACAACAGCACTTACAAAGGAGACTAAGGGCACTACACTTGCAGCAAAAGACCAAGCTTTGGCCACAAATTGAAGGGTCAAACTTAGAAATGAGCAAATGACTCCAGTATACCAAATCTGAAATAGATTTGAACGAAACTGTTGCCCATATTGTGAATGAATGCTCTCAGCTTGCTCCAAACCAATATATATGTTGTGGTGACATGATGAGGTAGAAAAATTGCTGCATTGGAAAGTTTGTGAAAAGTTGGGGGGTTAAAAAGAGGTAAGATGTGGTATGAACATAAATCACAGAGAGCCGCCAAGTCGGAGCCCTGTAAAATTCCGTGGGATTTCCCAATCTAAACAGACCAGGTGCTTGAGCACAATAAGTGTAATCTGGTGGTAGTGGACAAGGTGAACCACATGTGCTCTATAATTGAAGTTGTGTACCCCTTATACACAGGAACAGTTAAGTAGCAAGGTGCAAAATGTGACATATATGATCCTCTTAAATAGTAGATAGCTCAACTGTGGAAAATTAAAAAGGTGAAGATAGTGTCAATTATTATTGGGGCCTTGGAGACAGTATCTGAAGGTTTTAAGAAGAATATAAAAGAAATGGGTATAGAATGCTCAGTGGAGCGGTTACAAAAATGGTTTGCCTCCTTCACACAGCTAGAATCATCAGCAAAGTAGTTAGATAGTTGAAGAGAACAGACAGCAAGCTAATTACTCATGGAAGACTGTAGGAGTTCCAACAAAACCAAAGTTAAAATAACAACAACAACAACAACAACAATAATAATAAAGGATGAACCTGAGTCAAATCAATGATGATAATAACCCTTTCTACTATAGGCACAAAGCCAGCAATTTTGGTGGGGTGGACAAGTCAATTACATTGATCCCAGTGAAGTAACTGATATTTATTTTATCAACCCACAAAGGATGAAAGACAAAGCTGACCTTGGTAGAATTTTAACTCCGAACCTAAAGACAGATGAAATACTGCCAAGCATTTTGTCTGGCTCACTAATGAAGCTACCAGCTTGCCACCTTAATTAAAATAGTAATAATAATAATAATAATAATAATAATAATAATAATAATAATAATAATAATAACAATAATAATAATAATAATAATAATAATAATAATAATAATAATAATAATAATAATAATAATAATAACAACAACAATAACAATAATAATAACAACAACAGTTATCTAATCCTCACTGCTCAACATCATCACAATGTTTGCAGACAATGTTGCTGTAAAACTTGTCATTTATAAAACATCAGAAACAGTTTTTGTTTGGTGGATGAATGACAACACAGGTGTCAATTATAAAAGAGAAATAATTAAAAATAACAAGATATAAATAAATAGCTAAGTAAATAAATAATAGCAGATTAATATAAGTGGTTAGACCAGTTTAGTTTCAAACAGTAGTAAATCTCTCCCCGCTACTTCATCACCTCCCCTCTGAAACACAAACAAAAAAAAAAATCAATCTATTACCAACAATGCATTCTGTTGTGTGTGTGTGTGTTCGTTTCATTGTTTTAGTGTGAG
>NC_068989.1:19706941-19717844 GCF_001194135.2 Octopus bimaculoides
AGAGAGAGAGAGAGAGAGAGAGAGAGAGAGAGACTTAACAATGGTATGACAGGGGGTTGGGGTGGTGTTAGTGGAGGGGAAGTGGTGGTACAGACAGTGAGATGGAAGTGGTGATCTGTTTAAGATAAGCCATACAGACCTTATTGAAGCGGTACATTCTGAAAATGACATGGTGTTTGCAGAGGACAATTTCTTTCATTTTGAGCACATCACTTCTTTTTTGTTTATATTATTATTATTTTACTTTCCTTTTTGCAATCCTTCTTCATCTCCCCTGTCTATCTTTAGTGAGGTATGAACTGAACCTTAATGAGTGCTCCCAACTGAGAACCATACTTAAGGCCTCTTCCACTCTTAGCTTACAAAGATATATCCCTTTATGTAATGTTTAAAGCAGTGGTTCTCAACCATTTCTTACTTATGAACCCCTTGTTTACTATTTTATTTTGGGGGACCCCACAAAGCCATATGATGTTTAAAAACTAGGTTTACTGACACTTCTTTGAAAATTCCTATTTTGTTATTCGCTCATTCATTTGTATAGGTTGCACTATGTAAAATGCTAGAGAAAGAAATCTAACTGTTTCTTGCTGTACAGACATTTAAATAAAAACTTTTCATGGGTATTAAAATACTGCTGCAGATCCCTAATAAATGAAAACTTCTCATGGACCCTTAAAATGCTACTGTGGATCCCCAATTTACTATTTTGCTAGCGTGGACCTTGCAAAATCTCATATGGACCTTTGGTGATCATATGTACCCTGATTGAGTACCACTGGTTTAAAGGGACAAAATCCCTGAATAAAAATTGGCTTGACTGGAAGAATCTGTTTTGCAATCCTTTTCTATGGCATTCCAACTGCATGTTTATAGTACTGGAACTGTGACTTCTCAATATAGAAAAGTTGCAGCTCATCCTGGAGAGACTCCCTGTTCTCTTGAGCTATGCATCCTTTTGAGTAGCATCACTGCAGAGATCCTTTGGACGAATCCTATTTCATCTGGTTGTATTCCTGAGTGTACTCTTTCAGTCATTACTCAACAAAGGTGAGGATAGGGCAAGGCATGAAAACTGATTTGAAGATAACAAGTATCAACCTTTCCTTTTCTGAAGACCAAATGCTGAAGCTGGTGCATTACTGTATCAGCACATCAAATTCAGACTCCTACCTCCCATCACTTGTGAATATGGCCTCAAGATACTTAAACTCCTCCACTTGCCTCGCAAGTTTGTGAGTGAGGAAGGAATAGATTGTGTCTCTTCCAGAGGAAGAGTAATAAGATATATGTCTGTCTATACACCTATATGCGTCTCTTTCTCTCTCTTTCTATCTATCTTCTTATCTACCTACCTTTCTTCTTTGCTTTCTTCCCACTTCTCTCATTAAAGTTCTGTTTAACCTCATCAGATTTCAAAGTGTATTCTGCTTGTATAGGACCTTCTAAGGATAGGTGGATTTAGTATATAATAAGAGGGGACCTTTCCAGTATTGAAATATAACAATTAAGGTTAGTAAGCAAAACTGCTACTTACTTTAGAATATTGAAATTTATATATATTTAAATAAAGAGAAAGAGGTGGAGAAGAGGGAGTAGAGGGAGTAGTTGTGAATGGAGGTAGGAAGGTTGTTTATTTATTATTTTTGATAGGCAATTATGAAAGAAATGCAGAAATTGTGGCAGTAAGTTGTTCAAGCCCAGCAAAATAGTTGATGAGTCCTTGAAACATCAGTGAAAAATTTGTTATTTGATAGACAATTTGTAAAGGATGTCGATTATGTGAAGGTGTGAAGAAACAGTGCTAGAAGTACTGCAAAACATTTTATCTGAAGTGCTAATGACTCTGTCAATCCATTGCTCATTATTATTATTATTATTATTATTATTATTATTGTTGTTGTTGTTATTAATACCTCTTTTTTACCCCTCACATCACAACTTAATCCAGTATAGATAAAGTTTAAAAAAAATATTATATAAAAAGTGAAAGTAGAAATCTCAACTAATGATGATAATGACAACAATACTCCTCCTCCTCCTCACCACCACCACCACCACTGTCATCATCATCAACTTCATCATCAGTACTGCTTTAATCATTCAGATCATCAAATTACTTGAAAAGTAAACAGATGCTGACACACAAATGTTACATAATAATCTTTCTTGTAAGAGCCGCAACATTCTCTTCTCAGTAGTAACCCTGACTCTGTTACAACATTCCATTCATCTCCCCCCTCTCCAACCCTCAGGCAAACAGCATTGCTGCTGTTACTACATATAACATTGTATGTTCATATGTTTACAAATATTTGCCTTTCACAGTTATTTTCTTAGTGTAAATTCCTTGGCCAGCTGAATAGGAACTTTACCATTCCTGTAGAAATTCCGTTTGTAGAAACCAGGATCAGAATGATGTAATTTATGTTGTTTAGTCCCAGAATAGCCCTGACTGAGCAGACTTATCATCAAAGACATTCTAGTTATGCCCATTCTGTCTTTCTCTTGGCTATTGTTGTATATCCAGAATACAGTATATCCTATGTGTCTCTTCAAACTATCAAGGCTAAAATGCAATCTAAGGGAAAACTGGCTTTTGTGTATGTCTTGTGGTCTAATAGAGCTTCTTTCAATACTGTCTTCATGACTAGTCTTGTTATGAAGAAGAACACTGATACCTGTTAAGATTTTTGATAAACAAAATATTTATTCTTTTTGTAAACAAAGAAAAATGTTGTCATTACTATGAAAGTTTGAATATTATTGTTCTTAGATTGGTGTGATTGTAACAAAGGTCAAAACGTTAGCTGGTCCTTGTGTTATTGTTGCTGTTCATTCATTGTGGTTAGCTGCTGGTCATGCTACTGTCTTCTGTTGTCCACCATCTGTCTAAGTAGCTAAGGTGCGCTGAATATATAGTTGATGGTTAGGCTCAGACAGAAGCATGCCAAAAGATGAAATTGTTGTTGGAACTAGTTCCGTGCAAAGTCTTGATTGGTCAGAATTTTTTCACTTGTTGTGGGTAATGTTCTTGTGAACTGCAAGAACATTGGATGACTAATTGCAGTTCCATGTGATACTGTGTCTTTTTATAACCAGAAGCACATGTGAGGGATTGAATCAAAGCTTATTATTAATGCCTGCAACAAAAGGGTGCATAAGGATGGTTAGTTATACTCTTTTTACTCTTTTACTTGTTTCAGTCATTTGACTGTGGCCATGCTGGAGTACCGCTTTTAGTTGAGCAAATCGATCCCAGGACATATTCTTTGGAAGTCTAGTACTTATTCTATCGGTCTCTTTTGCTGAACCGCTAAGTTACGGGGATGTAAACACACCAGCATCGGTTGTCAAGTGATGTTGGGGGAACAAACACAGACACACAAACACATATATATATACATATACATATATACGATGGGCTTCTTTCAGTTTCTGTCTACCAAATCTACTCACAAGGCTTTGGTTGGCCCGAGGCTATAGTAGAAGACACTTGCCCAAGGTGCCACGCAGTGGGACTGAACCCGGAACCATGTGGTTGGTAAGCAAGCTATTTACCACGCAGCCACTCCTACGCCTATAGTACTGAAACCACTTAATATTTTTTGGTAGAAGCTAAATGTAGTAGGTAGTTGAATGAAAAATCAGAATAAGTGAAGAAGAGATGTTATGCAGTGGTAGGAAATGATCTTTGATTTGTATTCCCAGTTATATCATTTGGTAAGTCACTGAATTTTTGAATTTATTAATTAATACCGTTCCGCATTCATCTCATATTCCTTTCAATAATTTTAAAAAGTTCATTTAAAAAAAAAATTTTTGTCTAATTTTATATGCCACTGGCAGTATTTACCTAGTTTCAGAAATTCAAATATTAGGTTGAATATTTTGAAACACACTTTTGTGTCTATTTTTTTATCTGGAGATATTGAGAAAAGGTTATTGCTGTTGTTTTCAGGCAAAGTATATCTTGGACTACATTATCCATTGTGTTCTTTCATGTTTAAAACAGTAGGTTGTGATTTTGCTTGGCGATTTGGCTCTTATTTCTGATACATCAAATGAGTGCATAGCCGCTTTCCCTCATTGACCCTCTTTAGAATTATGATTGTGTATCTAGAAGCACTTTCAGGAAGATAGTACTGTAAAAAGTTGATAGTTGCAATAGAGACATTAGTCTTTCTCTATCACCTTTCAACATAATTATATATGAAGAAATAGTAGAACAATTAACAACATTATAAAAATAAGTTTTATTTTTGGTGATGCTTGGTTTTACAAATCCTGTGTCATTCAGCTTTGCAACCGCTGATTAAGTTGTAATCGGTATTGGAAGATTAAGAGATTCCTTGATGCATGCCAGAGGAGCAAATAGCTATCATATCGATAGCATCGTGGTGAAGAGTGCTTCGTGGAGGAGCGAGTTGTTGTCATGTCGAAGGTCTCTCGCTCAACTGACTTACAAAGTGAAACAAACTCTTTAAGTACTAGTTTTACTACGCATGCGCACTCGAGGGGCTTCCGGAAAGCAAGTCCCTTGCACATGTGCAGATAGTACTTCCTCAATGGCGGCTATAATTTCACGCCACTACAGTACCTATGGAAACAACGCTTTCCTTTTTGTCAGAATCAAATGCATGAAGTTTAAGTTATGGTCAAGTTACTAGTAGTTCAGTCATTCTGTCAGTTCATACATAAGCTGGAGAGGAAGAAATAGAAACAAAGAAATACCCTTGAGTTTCTCTCTGTCTCCACACACACACACACACACACACACACACACACACTTTACGACGTAGTATGAGGTGGAAGAACTGTTGATCAGTAAATTGGTAGATTTGTCAACGGAAAAGTTCACCTTAGAACAGTGTTAAAATAGAAAGTCTATTTGTATAGACAATGCAATCCAATTATCTGGTCGTCTTTTTTTTTTCTGTCTAGTAATTTTATTACTACTTCTTGCCAGTAGATTAGTTTCTAGAGACAGTTAGACACCATAACTCTTAACCTTTGCTTCTCTTTATAAATAGGATTTAAAAAATATTTATTTTCAGTTAATGTTGCTGTTAGTTTTAATAATTTTGAACATGAGCGTGACAGCATACATTTCAGGTGTAGGGCGGGGGTGTTTTAGCTGGTTATATCAACTCGGACTGGCACTATTTTTTGTCAATCCCCGAACAGATAATAGTGAAAGATGGCTCCAGCTTGAACTCCAGACATAGAGAGATGTAACTAAATATTACGAGGCATTTTACTTACTGTTTTATTGATTCTGTCATTCATATGAGTAAATAATGATTTCTAACATATTTTGGGAGAGTGGTAAGGTCAATTTATATTAATTTCTAACAGAAGCACAAGTTAACATATTGTAGAGGAAAACACAATTGATTATATTACCTCTAGTACTTCACTAGTACTCATTAGCTTCTACATTAGCTAGTAATAGCAGCCAAATTTCCCTCAAATCACAATCTGTTGTTAAGACAACAGGACTCAATGGATAATGTAGTCCCAGGTACACTATGTCGGAGAAAAAAAATTGAAGACAAGAGGGTTCCATAAAATACATCAACAACAACTCCCAGAAGGATGGAAAGCAATGTCCTTTTAGGTAGGATTTGAACTCAAAACAAAGAGGCAACTAAATAGCACAAGGTATTTTTTTCCATTGCTCTAATATTGGTTTCAAATTCTGGCATAAGGCCAGTAATTGTTAGGGTGGGTGCAAGTTGATTATATTGACCTCAGTGCCAACTGGTACGTATCTTATTGACCCTGAAAAAATGCAAGGCAAAGTTGACCCTGGAAGTATTTGAATTCAGAATATAAAGACAAGAAATTCCACTAAGCATTTTTTCTGGCGTGACAATGATTCTGTCAGTTCCTTTCATTGCTCTAATATTATTTACTGAAATTAGACGTATTGACCAGGTATGTTTTGTCTTAAATGTCCTTTGTACCACCTAATATTGCTGGGTATTTTGGGATAAGTATCTTGTGACTGTAGTCACTCATTTAAACAAATGGATTAGTGGGAAAGCTATAATCCTTTGTGTAGCATGTCGGTACTATTAGTACGTGTTACAAAAGCTAAGATTAATAATGTAATAGTGTGTATGGTGGTAGTGGTGACAGTAGCAACAGCAGTAGTGGTGACAGTAACAGCAATGGTGGGAGTAGCAACAGTGGTTGCAGTGGTGGTGGTGGTGGTGGTGGTAGAGAGAGTGAAATGAATGCTAAGTACAGAAACCAATTGTCTTGTAATTGAAATTGTTGTTTTATTGTTGTTAATAGTTAGCCTCCCAGGTTAATCCTGATTATCACCACCCAATCTGTTTTTACAAACAATATGTTCTGGGCTACATTAATTATCCCTTAGTAATTTCCCTTTTTAAGATGGTAGGGTGTGATTTAAGGGAGATTTAACTATTTTGAGCAGGATGAGCAGCCACGTGGAGTTTCAATGTATCTCTGGTTAGTTATGGTTGTACAGTTCTTTAGTACAGAGGTAGAAGATTAACCCTTTAGCATAAAGACTACTTTGTCAAATGCATTGATACTGACAAGGCTATGAGCTGTGCCAGATTCCACAGTCTGTTTTATCTCAGTTTCTACAGCTGGATGCCCTTCTTAATGCCAACCACTTTACAGTGTAATGGGTGCATTTTATGTGGCACCATCACCAGTGCTTTTTACATGGCACTGGCACCAGTTTGTTTTACCTGGCATCAGCATCATTGCCATTCATGGGCAAGCATTACCAAAGTAGTTGCAGGATACCAATTTTGTTCTGTTCTGTTGTGGTGGGTGGGTTGTCTAATATCTAACAGAAGGAAAAGTTAAACCAAGCAACTGGTTTTGGTAGTTGCAGTATTGGTGTTAGCAGTGGTGGCTAGTGTAGTTGGGTGTTGAGAGTAGACACTTAATACTAGCAAGTTTGGACATTTTGTGGCTTAAACCTTCTCTTGACCAGATTTTCTCTCTCTCTCCTCTTTGTTCCTCTCAGCAGTCTACAGTGTATATGAACTCAGGGTCCATGATCTAGTAGCCTAATACATTATCTTTTGCAGTATATTACAACTGTTAAATAAACTCATTCAATGTCATTCTTTTGTACAAAACAATGGTTGAGATAACATACAATAAAGTGAATGCTTAAATATCAATTTAGTTTCATCTCTGCATTTCTAGTAAAAATACAACTAGAATTGATAAAATCAAACTCAGTAATTTACTGGAATCAATTCATTTGACACTACAATCTCCATCTGTTTCTCTCCCCTTTAGACAACCTGTTCTTATATGCAGTCAAACAACTTAATACCTATAATGCTAATTCAGTCAGAACAAAAGTATTCATTAACACTGGGGCTAGTGATGGTTTGTTTGGAGAAAAAGTGTACCCTTAAGCTTCTTCTCTAAGTTTTGATCTGCTTCGGCAAGAGAAGTGGAAAGGACTAATGTTAGTGCCAGTTAATGAAGGATTTAAAAAAAATGAAAGGTTGGTAGTGCAGTGTAGGTCCTTTATTATAACATTATTGTTGGGTCAATAAAATATCATAAAAATAACGGTATCATGCTTAGTCAGGATCCAAGAAAATCAGAGATTCAAGAATATTTAGGAAGAAAAAAAAAAATGTCCATTAATTCATCACATTATATCTAAATTCACATTAAACTGGAGTACATTAAACAAAGAGGCTGTACTGTGTATATTGCAGAAAAGACATTTTCCCATTCACTAAATGGGAAAATTCTCACCGAGGGATTACTGTGTCCTCAGCAATATGGATCATGAAATATAAGTTATGGTCCCAGAAATTGGTGAGGTATTGATCAATTCCAAGACTATAACATAACAGACCTCTTCTGCTATTTTAACATCATATCTCACTCTGATCATTCAGTCACTTGTTTGTTTAAAATTCTATTGATACATTGCTGGGATGAATAATGTTTGGATTATTGATAGTATTAGGGTAAGTGTGGATGTTGGATTGTTTGATAATGTTTGCACTTCATTTGATCAGGATTATCTCTAGATTCTTGTATAGAAGTCATAGTGTGTTGTAGTGCAGACTTTTGTTTAGAGATACGTGTCCTGTCAGTCTATGGCAGGATTCGAACTTGGTACAACTTATCATCAAACCACTTATCAATTGTACCACTGTGAGTTGCACATCCTACAAGTCTTAATGGTGTTTGTTTTTTTTTTCTTACACCTTGCCAGAGTTAATAAAATATGAATCACTCAAATACTGAAGTTGATTAAATTGAACCCAATACTTTGCTGGTACTTTATCTTATTGAACTTGGAAGGATGAAAGGTATTTTGTTGACACAGTTTGAACTAAGAACATAAAGAGACATAAGTATATATGACATCTAGCTTTTCAATATGATACTATGAAACTAATGCTAAGTGCCAGACTCTCAGGGTTTTGGAAGCACTTAAAAGAAAATGATTTGTTGAGATGAAAAAAATTGTGTTTTTTGTAATAATGATGATTTACTTTACTTAAATTAACTATTTTTTAAAACTATTATTAATTCTTGTTTTTTCTTTTCCTTTTACAGGAAGGTACGACGCCTTTAATATTAGCGTCAGCAAATAACCATTTAGAATGTGTACGGGAGTTGCTGCGACAAGGAGCAGATCCTCAGGCCAGACGACTGGTGAGCATTTTGAGTTCTTATAAATCAGATTTGTACAGACAGCTGCTGTAATTCAAAGAGCCTCGTCTTGTCACATTGAGTGTGCTTCAAATTATATTAAAAATACATGAGTCTGTGGAATACTCAGCTACTTAAATAGTAATGATTTCTTACATAGGTGCAGGTGTGGCTGTTTGCTACCTAACCACATGGTTGTATGGTACCTTGGGCAAGTGTCTTCTATTATAACCCCAGATTGACCAAAGACTTGTGAGTAAATTTGGTAGACTCAAGCTGAAAGAGGCCAGGAGTGTGCGTGTGTGTGTGTGTATTACTGACTCCTTGCTTTGACATCATGTAATAAGTTGTAAGCAAGTGTCACCGTCATGCAAACGGTGTCCGTTCCCAATCTTTCGTGGGTACATGTTTAGCCCTGAGGAAATATTACCTTACTTGGAAACACATGAAGGTTGGTGACAGAAAGAGCATGCATCTGGCCATAGAAAATCTACCACAGCAAAATTCCATCTGACCCATGTGAGCATGGAAAACTAGATGTTAAAATGATGATAATGACGTACAAAACCAAGCACATTTATAATATAATGACTACAAATGGTGGTAAGCTGGGAGAATCATTAACATGTTGAGCAAAATGCTTATTAGTATTTTGTCCACCTTTATGTTCTCAGTTCAAATGCCATTGGATTCGACTATGCCTTTCATCCTTTCAGGGTCGATAGAATATGTACTAGTTGAACACTGGGGTTGATGCAATCAACTTGATCCCTCTCCTGAAATTGCTGGACCTGTGCCAATATTTGAAACCAATATAATGACTACATAGAAGGCACTTTCTCAAGATACTGCTCAGTGGGATTGAACCCAAGGCAATATGGTTGGAAAACAAAGCTTCTTAACCACACAGCTATCCTTGCACACCAGCAGTTTTTATAAGGTGTGTGTGTATGTGCATGTCTAATTATAGTTTCTGTCTGGATAGGTACTGTCTATCCAGTCTAAAATTATAAGTTTTAATGATTGGTTTCAAGGGAGGGAGTAAGTCATTTTATATTGAACCCAGTGCTCAACTGATACTTATTTTATTGACCCCAAAAGGATGAAAAGCAAAGTCGACTGATGAAATGCTTGCCATCTTATAAGTGTTAGTTATTGGTTTTAAATTTTGGCTCAGGGCCAACAAGTTTGGGGGAGGGAGTAAATCAATTACATTGACCTCCTGTACTCATCATCATTATCATCATCATCATCGTCATCCAGTGTTTTAAATCTGGGTTTTGTCCCCGTTAATGAGGGTGGCCGGATCTACCTCAATGCTATAGCAACTGAGGCAGGAAGGTGCAGCCCATCCCAACCTTTGGGCTAGCTGGCACCCATTCTCCCTTGTTATCATGAGGCTTTTTTGGAGCTGGATTTTCAACAGGGAGCATGCCCTTGCTTACCCCTAACCTCAGTTTCTAGACATGAGTGGTCCCGAGACCAAGGCTTCTACCATGATTCTTAAGAAATGTGGTGGAAAACTAGCTCAGGAAGGCAGCAACGCTACTCCCTGGGACCTCTTTCAGAGACCCCTATCTAGGATATTTTATTGACCCCCCCCCCCACCGAAAAAAAGGATGGAGGGCAAAATCAACCTTGGCGGAATATGAACACAGAACATAAAGACAGATGAAATGCCACTAAGCATTTTATCTGGCATGCTAATGATTCCGTCAGCTTGGCTCCTTGTAAAGTGTTAATTATTAAGGATAAGAAATAAGTGATTACCAATTCATTAGAAAAATGCTAAATTAATGGAATTTAAGTAGAATCTAATGTGTTCCTCAGTAAATGGCTGATGTAGACTAGCATAATACCCATGGTGTTTCAGATTCAGTGTATGTATATACTAAATGTAAACTATTAACCCCACATGCTGTGAATTCAGTTTCATGGTATGTACTTTCGTGTGATTACACTTTAGTTTCGTGATATGTACAGAGATATGATGATACCTCTGTATGTTATACTTACAGTGTGAAAGTGCCTATATATATGTATTACATTGAATGCATATTTGCCTCTGACTGAGATAATTGTAGGAAATATTATTTCATGTGAATGTATAAAATGGCAATTATCAGTGTATGATATGTGTGTGTGTGTGTGGATAGGATATGGTTGTATACATACAGGCACTTGTGTGTATGTGTGTGTGTGTGTGGATAGGATATGGTTG
>NC_068989.1:19717854-19720952 GCF_001194135.2 Octopus bimaculoides
TGTGTGGATAGGATATGGTTGTATACATACAGGCACTTGTGTGTATGTGTGTGTGTGTGTGTGTGTGCGCACGCACACACACACACACACACACGTATTGGGTTGCAGAATAAGTTTAAGTGCTATGCTTAACCCTTTCATTACCATATTTCTGCTGAAATACTTTCCCTGTTTTAATTAATAATTAAAATAATTAAGAATTTAGTAAAATAATTTTCTGATTACTAAGCTGGTGCTTAGAGCTTAAACTAGCATGAAATTTTGATGGTAGATTTGAATTCAGATCGCCTTAAATGTTTTAAAGTTTATGTTCAGCAGGGGTGGTCGCAGGTGGATTGGATATCAAAAGGGTTAAAACTCTTGGTTCTTGAGTCACTTTTGTAACTTTTCTGCTGGTTATATGTGTATGTTAGGTGGCGATCTGGCTGAATTGCTAGCATGTCGGACAAAATACGTAGTGGTATTTTATCTGTCTCTATGTTCTGAGTTCAAATGCTACTGAGGTTGACTTAATTTTTTTATCCTTCTGGAGTCGATAAACTAAGTACCAGTTGAGCACTGGTGACACTTGCATACAATACTATGCCATCAACAGTCCATTGTACTTATAATAAATTACTGTAAAGAAATGTAGAGGTAATCTGATGAAATGGATATAGTTTTCCACTTACTTTTCACTGGCTTTAGTTTGGTTTTTATATAAATCTTTCCATGCTTGCATGGGTTAAATGAATGTGTTATTGAGGTATTGTCTTACAATATTGGATACCCTTCCTGGTGCTAACCTGTTTTCCAAAGGATCTATTATTCCTTTAGCATTCATGTTACTTTGTCAAATTCAATGCTTATTTATTTACATTGTTTTGAATTAGTCATGCATTAACTTGTAGCTTTGAGATTTCAATGATGTGGTTTGTTTATTTTTAGAATGATATTGTAGGGTTTGCCGTGAGAAGCCAAATCTGGCCAATTTGAATGTAAGACAAGTAGAATATTTGAGCTGGATATGGCCAGTTTAAATGCTAAAGGGTTATTTCATACAACTTCTAAACCACAATGCAGACAAATTATTTGCTGACAGTAGAAGTGATAACATCACTACTTGTAGGCCATGACTTTTGTAGAAGTGAACACAAATGTAAACAAACACACACAAACATACACGCATACACATCACACAGTGGGCTTCTTTCAGTTTCCATCTACTGAATCTAGTCATAAGGCTTGGTTAGCCTGAGGCTATAGTAGAAGACACCTAAAGTGCCATGTAGTTGGGAACAAATTCATTTTGTCATATTGTTAATTAAGACACTTAGTTCTGCATACCACATCTACCTGTCTGTCTGTCAGGGATATTGTGCAGGTTTTTCAGAGCTCATCACCTATTGCTAGATAACTGACAATGTAAAGTTAGTATGATGTATCTTCTATTGTTGGATAAAACAGGTTATGGAAAGTTAAACCACTAACTCTTTTGCAAAGTTAAGTCATTGGCTCTGTTATGGAAAGTAAAGTTAAGCTACCGATTCTATTATGAAAAATAAGGCCACTGGTTCTTCTGTTGCGATTACGTAAGGTAAATAAAATATTGATTTATGTGTGTCTGTGTGTGATAATGTTTTCTTTCCATCACTATTTAACAGATAATTCCTTACTGCAGCATAATACAAAACATATTCAGGAATGAGGAATTGTTAATTTAATTATCAGTCACATTTTGTGATAGGTCATTATTGTATTGAACATTGAGACATAAAATTTAGGGTTGGCTTTGGTAGAATTTGAATTCAGAACATCATTGTTGTCATTGTCATCATCATAATCATCATCATCATCATCATCATCATCATCATCATCATCATCATCATCATCATCATCATCATCATCAACATCTAATGTCCATTTACCATGTTGGCATGGGTTGGACGGCTTGACAGGAACTTGGAAGGTCAGGGGCTGCACAAGGTTCTGTAGTCTGTTTTGGCTTGGTTTTTACAGCTGGATGCTCTTCGTGATGCCACCTATTCCACAGAATGTACTGAGTACTTTTTATATAGCACCATTACCAGTGCTTTTCACGTGGCACCAGCACTCGCACCAATGCTTTTTATGTGACACCTGGGGTCTTAGGATCTCAATTCTGTTGTTGTGGGTGGGCCTTCTTGAGTACAGCAATGCATCAAGCAATTAATCTGATGTTCCATTATTTTAAATCTCCGCTGAGGTCGACTGTGCCTTTCATCCTTTCGGGGTCAATAAATTAATTACTAGTAAAACACTGGAGTCGATGTAATCGATTATCCCCCTCCCCCAAATTTCAGGCCTTGTACCTATAATAGAAAGGATTATTTTTAATCTTTTTCTGCCTCACTAATTGATATGGGTCAACATTTAATGCTTTGGTGTTGTATGTTTATTATCATGATGATGTCCTCATTGTATTGTTTTGACTACATTATCTGCTCCTCATATGGCATCATCTCATCCTGGACATAATCCTGCTCTTATTCCAGCAAATGAGAGAAACTGTACACAGTTGTTCAAACTACCAGAAATAGCATCCAAATCTTCCCCAAATTACAACCTATCATCTTAGTATCTTAGGTAAGTAGATGGTTTATGGCATAGTTAAGAAGCTTTCCTCCCCAACCTTGTCATCATAGTCCTGGACCAACCAAAACCTGATGAGTGTATTTTGTAAATGGAAACTGAAAGAAGCCTGTTATGTGTCATTGTCATCATTATCATCGTCATCGTCATCATCATCTCATTGCTATCATTTAATGTCCTTTTTCCGTGCTGACATGGGTTGGGCAGTTTCACAAGAACTGCTTATTTGTGTGTGTGTGTGTGTGTGTGTGGCTTGTGTGCATCCTAGTCTGGATAGCATGTAATGATTGCAAATGAGCAGTATCAAAATACAGACAAGGTTGTTCATTTCCAGTCTTCCATGAAAACAAGGGAAAATATTACTTGGCTTTGAAACAAGTGAGGGTTGATGACAGCAAAGTCATCTGGCAGTAGAAAATCTACCACAATAAAATTCTGTCTGACCCATGCGGACATGGAAATGTGGACATTAAATGATGACGGGGGGG
>NC_068989.1:19720971-19731615 GCF_001194135.2 Octopus bimaculoides
GGTGATGATGATGATATATATCTATGTGTATGTATATATATATATATATATATATATATAGTTGAAATTTATAGAAAGACAAAAGACGAAGACAGGTCTATGAACAGCAAGCAGGTGTATTAGTTTGATGCTTGGGAAAGTGAAAAGATCTTTTACATTTCAAGCCTACGCTCTTCAACAGAAAGGAATAAGAGAAAATAAACAGAGAGAATAAAAAAAAAAAAACTTGTGGATATAGCAGTCAAGCATGGCAACTGATTAGCAAAAAAAATCAGATGGTCTGTGGTGTGGGTGCTGGGAAGTGGTCAGTGCTAGTGTGTGTGCACATGTGTAAGTGTGTGTGTCTGTAGCATGTGGCTGCTCATATAGTGGTATGTGTGGTGATGCTATTGAAGATTGTGTGTGGGTGTGTGAATGGTCATGTTTGGGTATGTGGATGATGGTGTGTAGTGTGGGTGTGGGATGTGTTCAGTGCTAGTGTGTGTGGAGTGGTGTGGTGTGCTGGTGTATATGTATATATGCGTGTGTGTATGTGTATGCATGTAACTCTATAAACAAACTGCTGAAATTGCATTTTTCTTTTCATACCCTTCTGTCTTTCAAACATCTGAAGATTACATTATATGGTTTCATGTTCAATTATATTTGGACAGTTACTCCTTCTCTATAGAATAAATCACAATACAATGACAATACTTGCAAGAGAGTGAATAATAGTTAGAAGTAACTCCAGAAAAATCTCGGCTTCATATAAAGAGATTAAATGTTTTTATAGATAATTGACGTATAAGGATGGTGCTAATTTTTCAATAAATGTTGTGTCGTTACTTGTCTAACTGACTGAAGAAGGACAGCACTTAAGTATGTTCACTCTCTAGCAAAAGAGTTGAAATTGTGTCAAAACTCAAGTAATTTCATACAAAGTTATTTCACAGAATTCACAATAAATTCTTAAGTAAAATTTGTTGTCTGTGTGTGTATGTGAGTTTGTGTCCATGATTGTCTTTTTATTTATATTTATTGGTGTAAATAGTTTTGTTGTGTCTCATTATGTAT
Source organism: Octopus bimaculoides (assembly GCF_001194135.2). NCBI lineage: Eukaryota > Metazoa > Mollusca > Cephalopoda > Octopoda > Octopodidae > Octopus > Octopus bimaculoides. The sequence goes on from NC_068989.1 coordinate 19,722,028, forward strand.
AAATATGCAATTTAACAATTTGATAGACTCCTGAGTTCAATAGGACCTACTAAAATACTTGTGGGTAGTGTCCCAGCATGGCTATAGTACAATGACTGAAACCAGTACAAGACTGGTGTACATATATATCATCATCATCATCATCATCATCATCATCATCATCATTTAATGTTCTTTTTCCATGGTGGCATGGGTTAGATAGTTTAGTTTGAGCTGGAAAGCTGGAGAGCTGCACCAGGTTCCACTTGTGTGTTTTGGTATGGTTTCTGCAGCTGGATGCCCTTCCTGACACCAACCACTTTACAGAGTGTACTGAGTGCTTTTTATGTGGCACCAGCACTGATGCTTTTTGCGTGTTTTACATGGCACTGGCACACACACACACACATGCACATATATGGTTTGTGTGAAATCTTGGCCAAATGCACGTGTGTGTGTGTGTGTGTGTGTGTAACTGTCTCCCTGCTTTAACTTCATGTGCTGATTGTAAGTGACACTATCATGGAAGCAGTGTCTGTTTTCAATCTTCTATGTAAACATGTCTAGCTATGGGGAAATGCTACCTCACATGAAAAAAGGTGAAGGTTGGTGACAAGAAGGGCATCCAGGCATAAAAATATCCATCAAATTCCACTCAGCTTATGTGAGGATGGAGAAATGGATGTTAAAATGATAATAATGATATCAATGATGATATATATGCACTCAATGCATATACTGTAGACACACACACACACAATTCTGGGTAGAAGTAGGGGTTCACCAAGGATCAGTCCTCAGCTCCCTCTTATTCATTATAGTCCTCCAGGCAATAACAGAGGAATTCAAGGCAGGCTGTCCCTGGGAACTCCTCTACGCTGATGACTTTGTTCTAATAGCAGAGTCACTGCCAGAACTAGAGATGAAGTTTAGGGTGTGGAAGCAATGTCTAGAATCAAAGGGCCGGGCCTTAGGGTTAACCTAGCAAAAACCAAAGTCTTAGTAAGTGGGAAGGCTGTCAAATCATAAGCCCCTTCAGATAGATGGCCCTGCTCAATCTGTAGAAAATGTGTGGGTAGAAATTTCATATGATGTACCTGGTGTAAGCTATGGACACATAAAAGGTGCAGCAATATCAAAGAAAGGTTAACTGGGAAGATAGTTTTTGTGTGTGGCAGATGCACAGGGGCAATAAACACTGAAAGATGTGCAGAAAACAGATTCCATCACATGCCTAGGGGGAAAAACTAGAAGTAGTAGCTTCTGCTACCTAGGCGACACAGACAGAGTGGGAATGTGTGTATGTATGTGTATATATACAGGGTTGGCCAAAAGTCACCTGACAGTAAATCAAAACCATTTAATTCCAAGATTTATTTATGTTTAACAACTGAATGAATTTAATGAAAGCATCTAAATATGAAACATCATGAAAATTGTCCTTCTTGAGCGACACATTTTTCCATTCAAGTCAATACAGAATTACAGATAGTGTTTATGGAATTTTGATTTACTGTTGGGTGACTTATGGCCAACCCTGTATGTATGGCTATGAGATGTTTTAGCATTACTATTTGATGCTGACTTATTTGACATCAGATGTTTTGATGTTTCTCTCATTCACACACACATACACACTCTCTCTCTTTGTCTCTATCCCTGTCTGTCTGTTTGTCTCTCTATTTCTGTGTGTATGTGTGTGTTTACTTCCAGTGCCAAAAAGTGCTGTCGTCAAAACAGACTGAATACCCAGTCACCCATGCTGAATAATTTACTTCTAAACAGCTGTGCCCAGTTGTCTCAATCCTTAGGTGTATGGGTGTATGTGTGTGTATGTATATATATATATATATATATATATATATATATATATATATATATCATTATGCTTTGTTATCAATGTGTTATGTCTAAGTCAGCAGTAGATGCCAGATGTTTTATCATTATCATTCATACAATCACTCATTTATCTACTCCACTGTGGCAGCAGTTAAGCTGTTAGCTTAGGAGTACATGAGCACACTTGTGTGTGTATGTGTAAATGTGTGTGTGTGTGTGTGTGTGTGTGTGTGTGTGTGTGTACACTTCTCTGTTGGAACTGTTTCATTTGCAGACACTGTTGCTATTTGAAAAGGCATGACTGGCACAACACAACTTCACAGCTCTTTTAAAAAACACCAAATGTTATGACAATATAAAGATCATCATCATCATCATCGTCATCATCATCATCATCATCATCATTATAATCACCCCCCCCCCTCCCCAGCATTCACTATCAACATCATCATCATCATCATAATAATTATCATCACCATCATTATTATCATGTGGTGCTGCTGACTGTCACAAAAGAAGTTCAATGTAAAAATTTGAATTGAAGTCTTTCTATCACTTTCCTAGAGTTGTTCTATAGATCTGGCATATTTAGTAGATTAGTAGGATTAAATGTTCTGCAGAAAAGATGCAGAATATGTGCTGGTGATTTCTGAATATATTTTACTGTCATGGTCATTTGCTGTTGACCCCAAAACTGGAGCTCAATTGTGCAATGTGCATCTTGTTTTACATGGTAGGAAAAATTTTTCTCCATTATTATTCATGGTCTTATGGTGTGTAGCTTCTTATTAATATTCAAAGCTGATAGCCTCAAACTGCAACCTCTGCTACCAAGTAGTGAAATTCCTTCATCATCATCATCATCATCACCGTTTTAATATCCATTTTTCCATGATTGCATAGGTTGGACAGAGCTTATTGAGGCATATTTTCTATGGCTGGATGCTCTTCCTGTTGCCAACCCTCACCTGTTCCCAAGCGAGGTAATATTTCTCCATGGCCGGACAAGTTTTTTACAGAATATTGAAAATGGATGACGCTACATGTATGTCAGTGACACTCATTTATAACTGTCATGTAGTGTCAAGACAAGGAGACACAAACATGCATTTCATGGTTAAATTTCTAAATTGCATTTTTCTTTGAATTTTGGGAATAGTGTTTGCTTAATATTCTGTTTTAACCTGGATTTGAAGATGATTGTTGATATGGCTGACTTCTGATGAGGTTTTGAACTAGGAAGGTATGAGTTTGAAGCCAGAAGCTATGAATGTGACTGAACTCTCAAGACATTTGTTTTCAGTCACCATTTTGTGGGAACCAGTTGTCACTTGAAGAGCTGCATTTTTTACAATTTGCATTTTCTTTTATGATGTGTCTGATGCTAGGGGACTCCAGATTGGACATTTATAATCAAGAATTGGTCCCACCAATTATTTTGTAGGTTGCTATATTCTGCAAATTTATTCTGTTCCCTAGTACTGCCAATGATTTAAGAACCTTGTTACTTTGTAGAGCATAACCTGTCATTATTCTACAATGTGGTAAGAAAGTGAACATTGTGTTAAATGTGACTTTTAATTGTGGCTCTACGGATAGTGTATCGCCAGAAACTTGGACTTGTAGATGATGATAGAAGTGAGGTGAACATAATCACAGTTGATTTAGGTACTTTGTACCGGCAGCAAAGTCACTGGAGTTGGACAGGTTCAATCTATTGGTGATCAAATCTGAATGAGATTGGAACAGAAACTGCATTTAACTACCTGATGAGTTTGAGCTGCCCATTCTTTGGTGTTAGTGCCTTGGAGATATTAAAATTGGTTATGAGTAGAAAGTACTTTTAATTGTAACTGAACTAATAAAAGACACTGGTCTGTTTGATGGTGAGTTAGTTTTAGCCTTGCCAGGTTTCAAAAGAAAGACAATTGTCGAGGTTTTCTGAATTGCCAGGATTTGACAGTTTTTTCAGTGATATATTAAACTTAGTTGTCAGGTACATGTGTACAATACCACGTTTGCATTCTTCAAATGAAATATTATCAAACAGACTGGACTCACAGCTTTATGATTGTTAAGTCTTTTCTTTCTTCAATCTTATGCTACCCTTTTTGTTAAGATCAAGAAAAAAAAGATATTGATTTTTATGGTCATTACATGACGTTTGTAGTCTGACACATGTCTGGTTGCATTGCTGGATTGTGCCACCACCACTGCCACTGCCATCTCCTCCTCAACACCATCATCATCATCATCATGGTGGTGCTTTCTTCTCTAATTAATAGCACATTCAATCAATCATGCTTAGTTTTCAGTTTTGTCTTGTTTAGTTTGTTGTGATAATCAAAAGAAAATATGCATGAAGCAGTCCTGTTTCTCGTCCCTTAGTGTAAGAATGTGTAAGTGTGTGTTCTTGTGTGTTCTTTAGTTCTTTCTTTTGTTTGTTTTAGCTATCATGGCTAAACCCATGCTGGAGCACTGCTTTACCTGTTTCTATACGTTTGTCATAGTATAACAAGAACATGTACATCATCATCATCTTCATCATTTAACGTCCGCTTTCCATGCTAGCATGGGTTGGATGATTTGACTGGGGACTGGCGAAGCGGATGGTTACATCAGACTCCAATCTGATCTGGCAGAGTTTCTACAGCTAGATGCCCTTCCTAATGCCAACCACTCCGAGAGTGTAGTGGGTGCTTTTTACGTGACACCAGCATGCGGGCCAGTTCGGCAGTACTGGCAACGGCCACGCTCAAATGGTGTTTTTTATGTGCCACCTGCACAGAAATCAGCCAGTGTTTTGTTCACATGCCACTGGTACAAGTGCCAGTAAGGCGAAGCTGGAAATGATTGCGCTCAAATGGTGCTTTTTACGTGCCACCAGCACGGGAGCAAGACTGCTGCTCTGGCAGTGATCTGGTTCGGATGATGCTGTTAGCGCTCCACTGGCACGGGTGCCAGTCATCAAATTTGGTTCAGTTTCGATCTCACTTGCCCCAACAGGTCTTCGCAAACTGAGTTTAGTGTCCAATGAGGGAAAGGTACGCATAGGTGGGCTGGCCACACCCCTGGTAAAGGCCACGGGATTATGGTCTCACTTGTCTTGCCGGGTCTTCTCGCATTAAATACATAACACATAATTTATAGCACTACATTACTGTGTTTACCACCCAACTCTAACTGAATGTTCTGCACCATGTTCTATCATTATTAGTAACTCCATCAAAGCTTCTTTGCTGAATACTTTTCCTTCCTCTCTATGAGTCATGGGCAAACTGCATTCTGTAGGACTTTCTGAATGGCACATCTGACAAAACAAAATACCTTGAATTTTTTTAGTAGTGCAACCTGCCTGATGATGTGTCATGTCTCATGTGGCCTGCTTCTCAAAAAAAGGTTACCCATGCTTGCTCTATAATTACATCTCCTTTCTCCCCACCCCATCAATTGTCCTTTCTGCATCTGAGCTCTGCCATTGATTTAATTAATCTCTTCTCTTCAGCATTAATTCTTCACTCTGCCCAAACAAGTTAACTGATTGCTTTGGTCAAGTAATTCTCTACCCTAACATGTGTCCACTCTTTGCAGGCTGCTACATGCTGTCTGTCTTGCTTGTGTTGACCATTGACTCCATTGTCACTATATTTACACCATATTATATAGAATATCCTCTCTCTATTTATTCTGTGGTTGAATGTAGACAAGATCACAATCACTGATAGCATAGTTAACAAGCATCTTGTTATTAGACGTTATCATGGTTATATCCCCAATGGAGTTCCATAATGTAAGATTGTTGTATGGGTAAACTGAAAATGTTAATGAGTGCAAACAGGATGAGACTTCAGAAATCTTGAACTAAGTACATTTTAAATATATTTAATGATTAAAATAGTTTCCCCCCACATTGTATGAAATACTGGAAAATCAGGTATTCCTGTTGTCTACACTAGTAGAATTAAAGTATTTACCTGCTCCACTAAATACATTGTATAAATAAGGTAGAAGACATCCATAAAGAGGAAATTCTTTCTTTTTTTTTTTTGTTTTCTTTTGCTTGTTTTTGAGACTAATTTCACAAACTAATTTTAGATTTCAAGAATAGTTAATATCAAGCAATCTTTTTCTTTTTCTTCTCCTTGTTATTCTGAAGGGAAATATTTAGCATTTTCCTTCTTGTATTGTTTAGATAATTAATTGGCTTCCAATTAGTCAATTAATTTCTATACTAGTCCTCAACCCTTCACAAATATTCAATCAAGTTTCTCAGATAGTGTTAAATAACTTCTAATAAAAATGTTTTGACATTTTCAAATAGTAAAGTGTTCAGAAATACAAGTAATACTCAAAAATATTCTATATAGATGGTAAAGATATATGATACATAAGTCATTTACAGATAGAAGACACACACAAGTTTTCCATATAAATATAGAAGGCATATGTAATTCTATATAAGTACAAAATACATAGGTATTCATTGTATTATAAACAGAATCAAATATATATATATATATATATATATATATATTGATAGGAAGGACAACAAAAGAAAGAAAGAGACCTCGATATTATGTAAATAGAGGAATTTATCTGCAAAAATATGTGACACTTATTCAGTAGCCATGATAAAACCCCGAGTTTCGGATGCCGGGATGGGAGCCCACGCCAACATCTCTTCAGTTATCTGGCCATTGAAAATTGCTGTGAAAAATGACCGTTAAACAAAGGGAAATTACCGTGTGGTGACTGATATATATATATATATATATATATATATATATATCATTAATTTTTAGCAGAAGCAACAGAGTGACTATTTGTATCACCTTATACCAAACCTTATACATAGTTGTCCAAATGTTTCATATGTCAGAAGAAAACAGGCACTTGTATATTAGGTAATAGAGTGGGTATATTATTAATATTTTTGTAATATCCTATTCTCATGATAGTCAATATATTATCAAATGGTTTCATGCTGAAGAAAGAGAGGCAAATTCAATAATCATCAAATATGGCTGAATGGTCAAATGACCATACTTTTCTATATAACCACATCTGATGATTGCTGAACTTGCCTCTTCTTTTTTGGCATAAAATCAGTTGATATAATATATTGGCAGTCATAAGTCTATAATATTATATGAATTATATTTACTGACATATATGGGACTGAAGTATATTCATATTATTTTATTCATTACTGATTGTGGTTATGCTAGGAAACTGCCTTCAAGAATTTTTAGTCAATCATATAAACAACAATTATTTCAAATTTGAAATTTATTTTATCAATCAGAGATTTAGGGACATCCTAATTTAGAAATTTGATGAGAGGGAGGTGCTACAGACTTGTGACATAGAAGGCAACTGGGAATTCCTGCAGGACAGTTTGTGAGTGCCACAGACCAAATCTGTGGCTGGTGCAAAGTCCCATCCAGACCTAGGGTGATGTGGTGGTGGAACGATGTTGTAGACAGGGCTATTAGAGCAAAGAAACAGGCTAAGAAGGCCTGAAAATGTTGGGGTAGCAGGGAACTGTATCAGATAGCCAGAAGGGAAGCTAGGAGACAGGTATATCTAGCCAAGGGAGAAGCAGAAAAGAAGTTTGCCTATGTTCAGCAATGTGAAGACCAAAGGGTTGAAGTGTTTTGGATTGCAAGACAGTGTGTGAAAGAAAATTGAGATATCATAGGAGAGAAATGTGTCCGCATGGATGATGGTGCACTTGCTTTTAATGAGTCTGCAAGGAAAGAGGTTTGGAAATGCTATTATGAAAGACTGCTGAATGTGGAGAATGAATGGGGGGAAGAGAGTCTGCCAAATGTTGACCCAGTTGAGGGACCAGCTATCCGAATCGACAGTACCTTGGTAGATAAAGCAATTAGGGATATGAAGACAGGGAAAGCCCCTGGCCCATCAGGAATCACTGCTGAGATGCTTAAAATATCTGGTGGTGTGGGTTATGGTTTAGTCACCTGTATTGTAAATCAGGTGGTTCACGAAGAAGTCACACCCAATGACTGGTGTAGCAGTACCGTAGTCAACTGCTATAAAGGTAAAGGTGATGCCTTAGATAGAAATAATTACAGCAGTATCAAATTGTTGGATCAGTTACAGAGAGGGTTATAGCCCAATTAATTAGGGAGACAGTCTAGATGAGATGCAGTTTGGTTTTGTGCCACTGATGCTATATTTCTGGTAAGGTAAGCTACAAGAGAAATACATAGCCAAAGATAAACCTCTGTACTTGGCTTTTGTTAACTTAGAGAAAGCCTTTGGCAGGGTCCCCGATCCCTTCTCTGGTGGTCAATGTGGAAACCAGGAATAGATGAGTGGTTGGTGAGAGCTGTACAAGCCATGTACAGGGATGTTACCAGTAAGGTGAGGATGGGCAATGAGTACAACTTTGAGAATAAGATTAGTCTGGGCAAAGTTCAGAGAGCTCCTACCTCTGCTGGCAACAGAGGACTTCTCCCTCAGAGTGAAGGGCAGATTGTATGATGCCAGTGTGTGAACAGCTATGCTATACAGCAGTGAAACATGGGCTGTTACAGTGGAGGACATGCATAGGCTTGAAAGAAAGGAAGCCAGTATGTTTCAGAAGACCTGTCAAGTCAAGTGTAATCGTAGTCATGGTTGATGCTGGTGTCACATAACTGGTACCTTTGTCGGAGGAATGTAAAAAGCACCTTTTGAGCGTTGCTGATGCCAGTGGCATGCGGAAAGATCCTTCTGAGTGTTGGGCCTCGTGGAGGCAATGACCAAACATTTGGCATTATGTTGTGCTTGAGAAAACCCATCAAGCCAAATAAAATCACAGTGATGGCAAATACTGGTGTCACACAAATGGCGCCTGTGCTGGTGGCATGTAAAAGCACCCATTACACTCTCAGAGTGGTTGGCATTAGGAAGGGCATCCAACCATAGAAACCATGCCAAATCAGACTGGAGTCTGGTGCAGCCTTCCAGCTACCAGCCCTGGTCAAACTGTCCAACCCATGTCAGCATGGACATCAGACGCTAAATGATGATGATATTTTATCAAAGTGCAAAGTTATGTATTTTGGTTTCCATTTGCCAAATTTCACTTGCAAGGTATTAGTCCAAAGAAGGTTATAGTATGAAATACTTCCCCAAGATGATGCACTCTGAGATCAACTTAGAACAATATGATAATAAAGATAGCTTCTTTATCGTATGACTATGATGACATTTATTTGTTTATATATAAGTTTTGCTATGAGTGTTGCATGGTTATCACATTTATTGCATCTTTTTGGCTCTTTAAGATATAATTTCCTATAGTATCTGTAAACATATATTCCTTGTATATGTCATAGCACTTCACTGATTAGACTGGAAAATTCTTGCATAATTGATGAAGTCATTTGTGTCTAAGACTACATAGTCACGTTTCATAAGTATGCATTTATGTGAAGTGTATTTGCAATGTGAGTATATTTATCAATGTATATGTATGTAGATGAAAAAATGTTGTTCATAATTTGGACAATGGTCTGACATATCTGAGTAACTTCCTCTTTCGTTCTTCAGACTTGTAATAGAATATTATGGGAAGGTAGAGGTGTGGTAAGAAGCTTGCTTCCCAACCATATGGTTTCAGGTTCAGTCCTACTGCATGGCACCTTGGGTGAATGTCTTCTACTATGGCCTGGGCTGTAGTAGAAGACATTCTACTAAGATATATATAAATATATGTAATATATATGTGTATATATATATATATATATATATATATAT
>NC_068989.1:19731963-19743435 GCF_001194135.2 Octopus bimaculoides
ATATATATATATATATATATATATATATATATATACATATATATATATATATATATATCATATATATATGTATATAGGGGGGGTTTACCCTATATAGCATATATATATATATATATGTAGGGGGAATTCACACAAAGAAACAAAAGATGAAGACAGGTGATGTGACTCCCTAATTGTGATAACTGATTGATAACATTAGTCATGATTATAAGTTTCTTACACTATACATTCATACATACAGTTCTCAAGGCCAAAATTAGCCTTTTGGTTGAGACCAAAATGTATTATACATACTCTTAGAACACATACATACAGGAAAACTAGATAAGTGAATGACAATAGTCTGGATCTTGTTTGGATGTATGTATGAAAGAAATAGTTATAGACAGACTGAGTAAGAAAGTAGAGCGTTAGGTACAGCAGATATATTCAATTGATTACCAGCCTGATCATTGATCAAAAGAAGACAATAATGTGTTCAGTTGATTTGTTATCAGTAATAGATAAGTTCTGATAGCTATTCATAGAATTAGTCATGACCCAGTGATCTGTATTTCAAATAAGCTATGCTAATCTTTAGAATAATGAATAACGAATTGGATTACCCTGCTCAATGGTTTTCAGTTCAAATCTCTAACAGAAATTTTGCTGTGCTTCTGGGGCAGAGTGCTTTATTCTTCATTGCGTTGGTTTACATTAGTTGTTGGAAAATAGTTATAATTTGTGTGTGTGTGGTGGAGGGGTTGCCTGCAAGCGACCTTACACCATAAAACCAGAACTAAGTAAGAGCTGGTCCTTAAAAACCTTTGAAGAATTAGAAGCATTTATATTTAGATTTTATAAAATATAAATGACTGGCTGTAGGAAGCATGTGTAAGAAATATAAGTAAAGTGTGGTAATGCAAATGTAATATTGTAAGAAATATCACATGATAAGTGTTGTATGGTATGCTCATCATCTATTGACTACAATTTGAACTTGGATTAGGTATCATGATAGAGAAGTCACATATCTTGTTTCATAATTACAGTCCTAAGTTTGGTATCAAACATGACATTAATGTCAGGGTCTTAATCATAGTTTAGGCATCAAGGTTTTCACCATGGTCTTAGAAGAACAACATGGTTTATATTTCATTGTTTTGTCCCTGTCTCTTCTACTGCTATTGCTTTGTCATCTCTTCTACCACTGCAGTTTCACTCCTTGGTCTCTTTTACCACAATTATAATTTCTTCTGTTCCTCTCTTTTTCTCTTTACTTGTTTCAGTCATTTGACTGTGGCCATGCTGGGGCACCGCCTTTAGTCGAGCAAATCGGCCCCAGGACTTATTCTTTGTAAGCCTAGTACCTATTCTATCGGACCCTTTTTGCCGAACCTCTAAGTTACGGGGACGTAAACACACCAGCATCAGTTGTCAAGCGAAGTTGCGGGGGGTGGGGACAAACACAGATATACAAACATATACACACACACACATATATATATATATATATATACATATATACAATGGGCTTCTTTCAGTTTCCGTCTATCAAATCCACTCACAAGGCTTTGGTCGGCCTGAGGCTATAGTAGAAGACACTTGCCCAAGGTGCCACACAGTGGGACTGAACCCGGAACCATGTGGTTGGTAAGCAAGCTACTTACCACACAGCCACTCTTACGCCTGAACTATTAAGTTTTATACTGTCCCTTGTCCAGCCTCATCTGATGAACCTGTATCTCTTCCCATCAGTATCTTTATTGTGTCTCACTTATCCCTTGAAAACTCTATACAAAACACTTCAAAACAATCCTATTTTTCTGGATCTCAGAAGTACTTTGGAGTGTTTAAGTGGCCTATGTTCTCTATAGGCATTAACCTATAGAAGGTTAGGTAAACATCATCCTCAATAACCTCACCAGTCTTGGAGGGAAATGTAAAGGTCATGACCATGTCCTCTCTTCTGACCAGAAGAACAGAAACAATATGAAGAGAAGGCAGATTTAGTTGAGATAAGAAATAACTGGGATAAGCTGTTATTAACGAGATTACAATTATCTGGTCTGTTAACTTCATATTTAGAGTGCATTCATTTGTTTTATTTTTCCATACTAGTATGGGTTAGATGAATACATTGTGATAATAAATAATAATAATCATAATAACATTATTGTATACAATGTACAACAACTCATCAGAAAAAGTAGCTAAAAATGCATGAACAGTACACAGAATAATGCACAGGAAGTGAACAGTGAACAAGCCATTAACAAAATGGGAGGGGGACATCAGCGGTGAACATTGAAGTATTGTTTTTACAGACAGGTGCCCTTCCTGTCACTAACCTTGTCCTGTTTTTCAAGTAAGGGATCTATTTCGCACATCTTGAAAGGTGCAAAGCCTGTAGATGGTTTGTATCATCATCATCATCATCATCGTTTAACGTCCGCTTTCCATGCTAGCATGGGTTGGACGATTTGACTGAGGACTGGTGAAACCGGATGGCAACACCAGGCTCCAGTCTAATTTGGCAGAGTTTCTACAGCTGGATGCCCTTCCTAACGCCAACCACTCAGAGAGTGTAGTTCATGATTTTTAAAGTGCAAATGTAAACAAACACCGATACAAGTACAAACACACAACAAGCACCCATAAATATACATCTACCTACCTGCCCCCTCTCCCCACTGCTTCTTTCAATTTATATCTACTTAATCCACTAATAAGGCTTGGTTGGCTCAAGGCTATGGTACAAGACACTTGCTCAAGGTGCTTTGTGTAGGATTGAACCTGAAACCATGTGGTTAAGAAACGAATTTTTCAATCACACAGCTACGCCTGTACCTATATATTGCTTTCAAATTTTTGCACAAGACCAGCAATTTTGGGGGAGGGAGTAGATCAATTACATCGACCCCAGTAATCAGCTGGTACTTATTTTATTGACCGTGAAAGGGTGAGAGAGGTAAAGTCAACCTTAGCAGAATTTGAACTCAGAACATAAAGACAGATGAAATGCAGCTAAGCCTTTTTTGTGGTATGCTAATGATTCTGCCCTTCCTGTACCTATATATTGCACATATTTGCAATATGTAAACATTGTTTGATAGTTACTAGCTGTTTTATTTCTTGGTGTCTGTATAGTCCATGGCTAGATTCAAACTTGGAACCTATATTCCTCAATACTCTGTGCTAACATTTTCATTAATTATATCTTTAAACACATCCAGGAAGAAGACATCCGATACTGATAAAAACTACTCAAAGCTTAATATAGATATAAATATTGTGAATATATAAACTAAAGATGAAACTAATAAGCTCCTGGTTTGTAAATATTTTGGCAATGTAGATCTTGGAGATAAGATGATGCAAGATGGAGATAAGATTGTATATTGCAGACCTAGTCAACCCATATCAGCATAGAAAAACAGATGCGAAAATAATGATGTGTGTGTGTGTGTGTGAGAAAGTACACACAGGTGCTTGTGGATTGTGTATGAAGACATCTAGAGTAATTTTAAATCATTGAATACTGCAGTTGTAGTCTGCCAGGTTCAATTATGCAGACAAAACAATAAGGAGAAACAAATTCTCTCATGTGCATTGCAGTTAACACAACAGCTTGCTTGCTGTCTCTTTTTGTTTTTCTTTCTCTCTTATACACACACACATACACTCTCTCTCTTTCTCTCTCTCTCTCTCTCTCTCTCTCTCTCTCTCTCTCTCTCTCTCTCTCTCTCTCTCTCTCTCTCTCTCTCTCTCTCACACACACACACACACACACACACACACATTTACCCTCACTTAAACACACACACACACATACACATTTCCTCTCACTCACATTATATATCTGTCTCACTCTTGTACATTCATACGCATACTTAAAACATTTCTCATACATAGACTTATTTCTTTAGACATATAAATACACCTACATATCCTGTTATTCTCTCTCTCTGTGTCTGTCTGTCTCTGTCTCTGTCTCTCTCTCTCTCTCGCTCTCTCTCTCTCGCTCTATCCCTCCCATTCCAACCCTACCCGAGAAGTGCAGCTTGCCAAATTCCTCATTCTAATAACCTAACAAGTCTGAAAGTTGCCCAATCTTCTATTTTATTTTTAACACAATGTTGCTGTTTGGATGTACAATCTATTTTTACCCATTATCAACAAGTGGCAACCCACTGTCTATAATTAGATGTTTCCCCCCCCCCCCTCTCATGTGTAACATGTGTTTACTCACCACTACAACTGAGCCTCTACCACAAATACTAAACAATCGGTTACTCATCACTGGACATGTGGTCATTCTCCAAAGAGATTTATGATATAAGAGAGAATATTGCATCATTCAGTGTTGTTTTTGTTTTCATTCATAGTATATCTAGGACTACATGGTCTAATATGTGCTTCCTTTTTTGAATGCATAGCTGTGTGATTTCAAAGAAATTTGGCTACTATTTCAAGAGGTGCTTTAATGATGCATAAGGATTTTGTTAAGTTATTTGAATGATTCACTGCTTCACTCTAGTATTATTGTAATTGTTTAGACCCAGATCAATTCAGTTCTCATTAGACATCATTTTAAACTCCCTTCACTGTCTTTTTTGTCACCCACCTCCTTTAATTTATTACATTATCTATTACCACTGCCTTGGTGAAGGCGGAGTTATTGTTTTCAGTCGTGTTTGTTTGTTTGCTTGTTTGTCTGTGGACAAGATATCTCAAGAACTGTTGGATGGATTCAGATGAAACTTTCAGGGATATTTGGCCTTGTGAGTGGCATGAACTGATTAGATTTTAGGATTGATCCAGTACCAGACAAGGATTCTGGATTATTTTTCCTGTTTTTTTTACTTAATTTTTGAGAGCAGTCAGTTTCATTTTTAGTATTCTCGTTTGTGAGAGCAGTCGAGTTTATTTTAGATATTCTCATTTTAAAAATCATCTCTGGCTAATCGTTGAGAGTATGTTGGTGTTGCCTTGACAGAGGTTTGCACTCTCTGAGTGCTCTTGTGTATTTTTGTTTTGTTTTATTAAATTGTAGAGTGATAGAGCTAAGGTTGGGTGACTGGATAGAATACTCGCCCAGTAACCAGACACACTCGCTTTTACTCTTTTACTCTTTTACTTGTTTCAGTCATTTGACTGTGGCCATGCTGGAGCACTGCCTTTAGTCCAGCAAATTGACCCCAGTACTTATTCTATCAGTTTCTTTTGACGGACTTCTTTCAGTTTCCGTCTACCAAATCCACTCACAAGGCTTTGGTTGGCCTGAGGCTATAGTAGAAGACACTCGCCCAAGGTGCCACGCAGTGGGAATGAACCCGGAACCATGTGGTTGGTAAGCAAGCTGCTTACCACACAGCAACTCCTGCACCTACATATTGTTCCTTTATTACCTGACCTGCTAGAAATAGCTGCCAAATCAGTCTTATATTCACACTCTACCTTCATAAAAAAAAGTAGAAAGAACATACTGGATAATGTGATGGATAGTCCTGGGTGGAATGTCTTTGATCATAACTCTATTGAGTCAGAGCTGGTCTAGGGTTAAAGAATATCAACAATTATTGTGTTGTGTCCATAACCAAGATATGTTACCATATGATAGTGTAAGTCATCATTAGGAGTAGAAGTTGTTTCACTGTAACTTTGATGTCCAAATAGTCTCTTGCCTCATAGTACACAGTTCAGTTCTTCCCACTTGAATGATCACTCATGATAGATTATTACTTTTAGTTATTGCTGTTTAGATTTTGATGAGCTCTGAGCCAGTAGACTTATGATCAAAGACGTTCCAGCTGTCCATCCTATCTGTTATTCCACTAGAAATAGATTCTCTTAAACACTCAGATGGCTTACTAGAAGTAGTTGATAGCTTCTCAATCTAAGAGGCATAATTAGCAGGGGAGATGATTATCCAAAACAGTAGCCAGAGTAAGAACAGGCTGGAAAAATTTCTGAGAACTTTTAGCAGTAAAGGTCTTTTTCCTCAGAATGAAGGACAGATTATATGATGCTTGTATTAGAGCATACCTTGACACTAGGGTAATATTTTTGGAAGCCGTGATTATATATATATATATATATATATATATATATATATATACACACACACACCTCTATTGGTGAAGGGATTGATTATCATCTACTTTGTGTTGTCTATACAAGCCTTGTCAATGCTTGAGGTTAACCAACTATCTATACCATGACCATATTGGATCTCACTACTTTATTATACACACATACACATACACACACATGCATTGACTTTCCCTCCATGACTCCTGTCTCCTTACCACTTACAGACACCTTTCAACTCTTGTTTCTGAACACTTGTGCAGATCACATCATCTACTCCATTTCACTCTTACCCCGTTACACTTCTCTAGGTCCAGTTATAAAGTGGCTTCACTGGATCCCACTCTTTCTCTCCACCCAATGCACTTCTAGCTTCACTCTGCCGTACTACTTACAGCTAGCACTCTCACTCCTTCTGGGTCACCTCTATTGCTATTCAACCCCTAATTTTGCCTTTATCGCATTACCCAACCATATCTTTGTTCACCCCTGCCTTTCCCGTCATACTCTTGTTCCTTCAACCCTTTCAATGAACATCGTAAGGCTTTTGAGTACTCTCTACACTTACACTCCTATCTCTCTGCCTCAACTACCTATTTCGGGTTTTCCTGTTATCATTGCTTCCTGTCCTTTTCCTTTCCTTGGCCCATTTGCCTTAGATCACCGAGTACTCTAGTGTTGCTACCACAAGAAAATGTACCTAGTACACTCTGTAAAGTAGTTGGCTATAGACAGAGCACCCAACCATGGAAACCAGATCACTTGACATTTATGAACACCAATCTTTTGGAGTAATAGCTCCCAACATGAAATGACTCAGAGCCTGACAACTCATCCAACCCATGCCAACATGGAAAGCAGACGTAAAATGATGATGATGAAGAAGACAATGAAGATGATGACGACAATGATGGGGATGATGACATAGAGTTTGAGATGATGATGTAGGATTTGAGATGAGATTTAGTTGCTATTTCTAGTAGGTTGGGTGACTACATAATGTTCCCTTGATAATTCATCATTTGGGCAATAACTAATGAAATTGAAGCCTACAGCCTGCAGATCATTTAAAGTTTTGTGATATTATATTTGATATAATATGATATGATATTAATTTTTTACTTTGTTTACTGTGCCTGCCACAGTCACTGCCAACTGTCTGACTTGAAACATAAATAAATCATTGAACCAATGTTAATGGAGATAAAAGTTTGTATCACACCATAGCACTTCATTAACAGTTATTTGTCACTATCTTGTTTATTTATGTACCTTTTGTTAGCGTCTGGCCCTAACTTTTGACGAAACTACACCCAGTGATTCTTTTTGCGTTGCACTTTGTCAATATTTTGTTATTTATCTCTCTACTGCTGCATTGCCACAGAGCTGGCACCGAATAAATACGCCATTTCATCTGCACTGCTGTGTGTGGATGTGTGTGTGTTTGTGTGATGTATACCTGTGTGTGATCGTAATTTTGTCTGCAGGATGTGTTGGTGTGTCTGTATATGATTTATGTGTATGATGTGTTGTGTCTGGTGTGTGTGTGTGTGTGTGTGTGTGTGTGATGCTATAAGCTTACTTCTCAGCCATGTGATCTTGGGTTTTGTGGTTTTGTCCCACTGTGCAACACCTTGGGCTAGTGTCTTCTACTGAGGCTTGGGCTGACCAAGATCTTGTGAGTGGATTTGGTTGATGGAAACTGAAAGCAGCCCATCACACACACACGCACACGCACACGCACATGCACACACACACACACGCACACACACACACACGTATATATACGTAGATGTTTATGTAACTGTGTGTGTTTGAGTGTACCATTGTTTAGACATCATACGAGGAGCATAAATGAGCATCATTGTCATTTACAATGAGCTTGTTCATTTCCAGCTTTCTGTGGAAAAACATGTCTGACCATGGGGAAATATTACATGGCTTGGAAACAGGTGAGGGTTAGCAACAGGAAGGGTATCCAGCTGTAGAAAATCTGCTTCAATAAATTCTGTCTAACCCATGCAAGCATGGAAATGTAGATGTTAAATGATGATGACAATAATATGTGTTGTAAGAATGGAGGTGTGTGTGTGTGTGTGTTATTCATTTCATAAATTCCTTCAAAATTCTTAACTATTTTCAAAAATCAACTGAAACTTAGTGCATATAATTTTAACTAAGAATACAAACAATCTTAATGTTATCCATCCAACAGCTTTAACTCAACATATTTCTTTCATATAATGGCCTCTGTCCTCCCCCCACACAAGCACATGCACACACACACGCACACACACACACGCATACGTGCATACATACATTCGAGTCAATGAAAGATCTTTTGTGCATTCACTCAACCTGCTAGAAATAACAGTCAAATTTCCCTCAGGTCATCTTTAAAAAGAGGACACATTAGATAAGCTATGCAACCATCCAACCCATACCAGCATGGAGTATGGACATTAAATGATGATGATAGATACCCTCTCAAAAAGTGGGATGGTCCCAACAAGATGCCTTTGCTGAAGATAAATAACAATGGCGACAACAACGTATACATAAACACATCAACACACACACACATGTACACAGTGTGTGTGTGTGTGTGTGTGTGTGTGTGTGAGAGAGAGAGAGAGAGAGAGAGAGAGAGAGAGAGGGAGAGAGAATGAACAGAACATCAAATGTCTGTATGTTTTGGTTTCTGTTTGGTTGTACATTATCAGTCCCATTAGTGAATAATTAACCAAATTGATTTCAGAACAACAGGAAATGGGGAGTTATGATGCTAATGACTTTTTAGGATAATAAAAGATTGTTTGTCGATGTAACAACAATAATTTGCTGTTTATAATTTATTCCTTTTCTTTCCTAAATACCGACAGTAATAGAGTTTGACAGATCTTGTTGATAGTGTAATGCAATATTAATTACATAGCACATGGTTTGTCAATACAGGTCAAAACAGAACAAAACTCAGAGCCAAGAATACAACAAGAATGCAAAAGATTAAAACACTGCAGAAAAACCAAAAGTAAAAAAATCTTTATTTCCAATAATCAACCAAGGCAAAGTTTATGTGTGTTTGTGAAAATGTACATCGAAAAGTCAATTAGATAATTCATATTGTAGAAATAAATATTTCAAAATATGCTTTTTTTATGTTGTAAAGTCAAATGTGAGTGTGTGATCAGATAATTGACAGCAGCAACAAATGAAAGTAAATAGTTTGTGTTTTAAACTAGTAGGAGTTGTTTTAGTTGTGAAATCAATTTGATTAGAGAGAGAGAGAGAGAGAGAGAAGATCAGATAGTTTAGTCATAATTGCAAACATTAGAAAAGGGAGACATGTCTGATGTCAAGTGAGATAAGAGAAGAAAGAGGGCAGTGAATTTTCATCTACCTAAAGTCAAATCTAGACTCCACATGCAACAAGCTTCTGAATGGATAAAATTTCTGATAGCTAAAAAAAACACACATAAGGATGGATCTTATGTGGTCATGTGTTCTGGTTAACATACAAAAGACAAGGGCTCACAGACTACTTGTTTTACCTAAAATTTCTGATTAGTTAAAAAAAAAACATGTGACAAGGTAAACCAATATATGGATGAGGTGGCTATAGCCTTCTTAATTTTAAAAATGTCATAATAAGTAGATGTGAATGTCTATTTAAAATTTCTCTATTAAATAGGCGCAGGAGTGGTTGTGTGGTAAGTAGCTTGCTTACCAACCACATGGTTCCGGGTTCAGTCCCACTGCGTGGCACCTTGGACAAGTGTCTTCTACTATAGCCTTGGGCCGACCAAAGCCTTGTGAGTGGATTTGGTAGACGGAAACTGAAAGAAGCCTGTCGTATATATGTATATATATATACATGTTTGTGTGTCTGTGTTTGTCCCCCACCATCACTTGACAACCAATGCTGGTGTGTTTACATCCCTGTAACTTAGCGGTTCGGCAAAAAGAGACCGATAGAATAAGTACTAGGCTTCCAAAGAATAAGTCCTGGGGTCGATTTGCTCGACTAAAGGCGGTGCTCCAGCATGGCCGCAGTCAAATGACTGAAACAAGTAAAAGAGTAAAAGAGAGAGAGTAAATAACTTTTCAGTGATTTGTAACAAGCCAATAAGAGTTATGAAGAGTTGTGGGACATTTTGTGTGTGTGAATAATCCCTCCCCTTATGCACACACTCATAACACTAACTTCTGACAGAGAGATTGTAATCTAGATACTATTAGGGTTGAATTTTAAGTGAGTTTGAAAGGTCTAAGATTATTTTCTTCATGTAGTCAGGTATAGAATTACTGGGTTCTGTAGAAGGATGTAGAATTATTGAGTTATGTTATGAAAAAAAATCAAGTTATAGGCATGTGAAGAGAGATGTATAATTATTGGTATATGTAGGCAATGTGGAATGATTGGTGTACATAGAGAGATATAGAATTGATTTGTATGTAGAAAGATATATTGGGTTGTCAGACGAGTTTATATTTTACAACTCAGTCAACATCATCTGGTTAGGAAACTTGCCCAAACCAATGCAACTCTTTTATGCCAGATATCCCAATCAAACAATGCAGCATGAACATCTGGCTTGGGTTTTAGTCACATTGGTCTTTCACGAGCTGAAATATCTCATCTGCACAAATCACGGCTATAAATGATAGCAGTGGTTTGCTTACTGAACTGGCCATTGACACTTTATTATCTGTTCATCTGCCGAGCATCTGGTCTATATTTACCATTGGTCCGATAAGTTCATTTGCTGATAAATTCACATCCACCAATGCTACATCACTTGATATTAACTTAACCAGGCTTGGGTAGTTACATGCATTCTAACGCATAGCCAGGACCCTGGCAGGTGTCCTTACTCTGGGTCAGAGTAGAACCGGGAACAATAGTCGTTAAGAGGTGATTCTACTCTTGTCAAAAGTCCTGAAACTCCTGAACCAAAGACCCACTACTGGATACAGATTAAAGTCATAGCCAGGATTTGGAACGCCATTGTCATATGTCTCAAAAGAGGTAAATAGATTCAAATTTCAAAAATGATAAACAAAAGCTGTAGAGAGAGAATAGAACTAAAAAAAAGACAAAGAAAAAACCCATAAAACACTATCATAAAAATATTTCTTTGTGTTAACATTGGAAAGGATTAAAATCATCATCATCATCATCATCATCGTTTAACGTCCGCTTTCCATGCTAGCATGGGTTGGATGATTTGACTGAGGACTGGTGAAACCGGATGGCAACACCAGGCTCCAGTCTAATTTGGCAGAGTTTCTACAGCTGGATGCCCTTCCTAACGCCAACCACTCAGAGAGTGTAGTGGGTGCTTTTACGTGTCACCCGCACGAAAACGGCCACGCTCGAAATGGTGTCTTTTATGTGCC
>NC_068989.1:19743727-19758753 GCF_001194135.2 Octopus bimaculoides
ACAGCACATTTCCAAAGGTCTCGGTCAGTAGTCATCGCCTCGGTGAGGCCCAATGTACGAAGGTCTTGCCTCACCACCTCAGCCCAGGTCTTCCTGGGCCTACCTCTTCCACGGGTTCCCTCAACTGTTAGGGTGTGGCACTTTTTCACGCAGCTATCCTCATCCATTCTCACCACATGTCCATACCAGCGCAATCGTCTCTCTTGCACACCACAACTGATGCTTCTAATGTTCAGCTTTTCTCTCAAGATACTTACACTCTGACGGGTATTCACATTGACATTACACATCCAACGGAGCATGAATGGAAAAAAAACAAACATGAATTATTGATGTATGTAGACATATGCAGAATTATTGGGTTACACACACACATATGCACATACACATGCATGTGCACACAGCACACATATAAGTAAGCACATGGGTGCTAAACAAGGTGGAAAAATAGTACTTGAATTCCAAAGGTAGACTAAAATACTCTTTAATTAAAGCTGAAAAAACTTCACAAACTGTGAAGTGTTTTTGGCTTTGATGAAATAATGTAGAGAGGTATAGGTTTAATGTCTAAGTATGAGAAGGACTAATATTTTGAAAATGTAAGCAGATATTTAATATAATTCAGATTTGTTGAATACTAAGTAAAGCAAATGTCATTATCGAATATTTATATAATTTATATGTAACTCACATCATCTGTGCATTTTATGCGTAAATACCTATCATCAGATATCAATGTGACTTGTAATGAATGAATAAGGTTTGTAATAATATTTATTCATAAGGATGATAAAGTAATTACTAATGAAGGGGTCAATTGAATCAACTATTCCTGTTCCTGGCCTTCAAACTATCTTAGAATTCATACTCTGAAATAAAAAACTTCAATATCTGTTAGAGTTGTAAGTTGAGTTGCTTTGTACTTAGAACAAACTTAGTTGCTAGGCAAGGGAGAAGGAATTGAATGTGATGACATCAGCAGCTACTTAGGGAATGGTAGATGTTAAGTTTGACAAGAAAAGTACTAAATTCTATAATTTCTTCATAACTGTAATGTATGTCTATAAATAGCAAGTTCAGACATTTCGTGTGACCCCCCCCCCTCTCTCTCACTCACACACACACACACACACACACACACACACACACACACACACACACACACACACACACATACACACACATAGACTGTTATCCATGCATACATGCACACAGACACACTCATGTTTGTGCCTGTGACTAGAAAAATCCTAATGAAGTTAAATTGTTGAACTGTTGACTTAATAAGTTAAGACTTTAAACTTTGGCAAGGGCCAATAAGTGCACCATTCAAAAAGTCCTGCATGCTGCAGGTTACGCATGACTGCTTTAAACCCTACAACTGCCCTTGAATAAAAAAAGCGCATAACTCTGCTTGCTTCATTATACTCAGTAGCAGGAAGAACAACCAATTGTAATGTGAACTTCTACAATCAAACCATCGATGGAGCTACTATGTCGCCCCAGCCTGCTGCAAATATCAGCCGAATATTCCTCAAATCACTCCCTTCTAATCCTCTTGAAAATGTCTCTGATTTTTAAACAAGGCCCTTTGCATTAAAGCATTAATATTCAAATTTCTCCCCTCCATCATGATTTTATATAAGAACCTTTTGTGATGTTATGTTCCAAGTAATAACTTAAAATAAGTTTTGCTTATTTAAAAAATTAATTAAAGCACGTCTACAGTGTATTCAAGAAAGTGCTTTCTGAAATGTATTCATGAAACACCAAGCTGTTCTGTTACCTGTGATCCCAGACAAACTCCACTGTGGCAAGAAATACAAATAAGGATATCATCCAAGATCAACCATAGCAAAAGTAATGGTGGTGCTCCAGCATGGCCACAGCCCATGGATTGGAGATGGTAAAAAAACTGTATTTCATAAGAAATATATCCATGAAAGACTCCAAAATATAAAGACATGTTTGATGGTCTAGCCCAAGATAAACTATGACTAAAAAAAAACATCACAGCCAGAACATCTTTCATCATAAACTTGCTGGATCAAGGCTGACTTGGAGTTGAATCACAACAATTGCTCCAGTAAAACCATTCTCACCATGCAAAAATGGTAAATTGCTTAAAATAAATAATGCTCTTTTCTGATCCTTTTATTTTCATTTATTTTCAGACTGGCACCTGTGCTTTGTTTTTTGCTGCTCAAGGTGGTTTCTTGGATATTGTGAAAGTCTTACTGGAAAGTGGTGCACCAGTAGATTTGGCTAGTTTTGTAAGTATTCTTTGTTTTATAGATCATATTTATATGGATAGCCATGGCAGAGTAGTCTGGTGTTGTGTCATGTGGTAATGTATGGTGGAAAGTTCTAGATGGTACGACCTGAATTTAATTTCTATGCTGTTTGTTTCAATTCTAAGTTTTGTTTTATGGCTTAGGCAGGAGGAATGAACCTTAGATCTTTGCCCATCACACTTTCAGACTGGTGAGAATGATGCCGCTGAAGCCTAACCCGAACATCTGCAGATCAATATCCACAAAACAAACAGAGGTGGAGACCAGGTGTCTGACCCAAATGCTTGAAACAATGTAAATTCTGTTAAAAGCACTCAAAATCTTGATTCCTGGTGGTTATGTTAAACTGAGCAGCATGTTGGGACTGCTATCCGAAGAAGCAATGAATGAGAACTGCTTTTTAGTAAGGCACTGAAGTTCTTTCCTACATGTGTGGGCAGAAAAGCAGGTAAAGAAAGAAGAGAAGAGAAAACAGTTTGTTTAGGAATACTAAATGAATAGGAAATCAATATTTTGAACTGAAATTGTCAACCTGAAATAATTTATTATAATGATCAAATCTCTTCAACCAAGAATAATAATATTTTATTCACATAGATGTAGGTATGGTTGTATGATTCAGAAGTTTGCTTCCTAACTGTGGGGTTTTAGGTTCAGTCCCACTCTACGGCACTTTGGACAAGGTTAACTTTGCCCTTCATCCCTCTGAGGGTTGGTAAAATATGTACCAGTTGATTACATCAACCCCAGTTGATGTAATTGATTATCCCTCTCCCACAAATTTCAGGCCTTATGCTTATAATAGTAGTAGTAGTAGTAGTAGTAGTAGTAGTAGTAGTAGTAATTATAGTAATACTTTCTACTATAGGCACAAGGCCTGAAATTTGATAGTCGATTACATTAACCCCAGTACTTGAATGGTACTTAATTTATCAACCCCAGAAGGATGAAAGGCAAAGTTGACCTCAGCAGAATTTGAACTCAGAATGTAGCAACAGATGAAATACCGTGGAACCTTTCACCCGATGTGCTAATGATTCTGCCAGCCCACCACTCTTCTTCTTAATAATAATAATAATAATAATAATAATGATAATGATAATTATAATTATAATTATAATAATCCTTTTTACTATAGGCACATTGCCTGAAATTTGGGGAAAGGGGATAGTTGATTGCATCAACCCCAGTGCTCAACTGGTACTTAATTTATTGACCCTGAAAGGATGAAAGGCAAAGTCGACCTCGGAGGAATTTGAACTTAGAATGTGGTGACAGATGAAATACTGCAAAGCATTTTGCCTGGCTTGCTAACAATTCTGCCAGCCCACTGCCCTTAATGATGATGATGATGATGATGATGATGATGATGATGATGATGATGATGATGATGATGGTGGTGGTGGTGGTGGTGGTGGTGGTGGTGGTGGTGGTGGTGGTGGTAGTGGTGGTGGTGGTGATCCTTTCTACTGGACGCACAAGGCCTCAAATTTGGTGGGAGGGGACAAGTCGGTCACACTGACCCCAGTGTTTCACTGGTGCTTATTTTATCGACCCCAAAAGGATGAAAGGCAAAGTTGAACTCAGAATGTAATGGCAGACGAAATACCGCTAAGCATTTCACTCGGTGTGCTAACGTTTCTGCCAGCTCGCTGCCTTCTTCTTAATAATAATAATAATAACAATAACAATAAAAATATTAATAATAATAATAATAAGAAGAAGAATGATTTCAAATTTTGGCCTGCAATTTTAGGGTATGGGATAAGTCAATTACATCAACCCCAGTGCTTAACTAGTACTTATTTTATCGACCCCGAAAAGATGAAAGGCAGAGTCAGTTTCGATGGAATTTGAACTCACAATGTAAAGGAGGACAAAATATTGTTATGCATTTTACCCAGCATGGTAACATTTCTGCTGCGTTCATAATAATAATAATGATGATAATAATCATCATCATCATCATCATCGTCGTTTAACGTCCGCTTTCCATGCTAACATGGGTTGGACGATTTGACTGAGGACTGGTGAAACCGGATGGCAACACCAGGCTCCAATCTAATTTGGCAGAGTTTCTACAGCTGGATGCCCTTCCTCACGCCAACCACTCAGAGAGTGATAGTAATAATTATAATAATCCTTTCTACCATAGGTACAAAGCCTGAAATTTGGGTGGTTGTTTATTTTATTGGATATTTGCCATGTGGAGTGTCCTTTCTCCCATTGCATAGGATATTTTTGTGGCTTGACCTACTCTACATTTTTGTTTCTTTTTCTTTTTTAAATTCCAATTTCAGGATGGTGGTACTCCTCTGTTTGTTGCTTGCCAATGTAACCACTTAGATGTTGTTGAAGAATTATTATTGAGAGGAGCTGACATACATGCACAGATGGTTGATGGCGCCACCTCTTTATTTATAGCTGCTCAAAATGGTCATGTAAAAATGTTGAAATATTTGTTATCGAAAGGGGCCGATGTAAATATAAAACGAAAGGTATTTATATTGATTTATTTGTTTATTTTATATCATGTTTTGTGATAACCTATAACCCTCAATGGTTATAGGTTTTCAACAAGTCAACCACAGGTTCACTACCATAACGAGCGTGACCTGGGGACCATCATCAACATCCTTTAATGCCCGTTTTCCATGCTGGCATGGGTTGGATGGTTTGACAGGAGGTGGCCAGCCGGAGAACTGCCCAGGCTCCAATTGTCTGTTTTGGCTTGGTTTCTGTGGCCGGTTGCCTTTCCTAATGCCAACCACTTTACACAGTGTACTGGGTGCTTTTACATGGCACTAGCACAGGTGCTATTATGTGGGGCTGGCATGGGTGCTTTCTATGTGGCACCAGCACGGGGCTGTTGCATGCCAATCCTCTTCTCCTCTTCAGTAGGGGGTGGGGTGACATTAACACTTCTGCTGCTCACCCTGCTGAAGAAAATCTGTTAAAATAAGGCAAATACTATGGGCTGTTTTAGTTCGAAAGTGCCAATCCATCAGTTTCCTCACTGATGTTTACATCTTTCTATGAAATACATCAGCAAAAAACATACTCTCTCTCTCTCTCTCTCTCTCACACACACACACTCACACAGAGTTTCCACAGACCAAATTTATCTCACAAAGCACTGATCAGCCTGGGATGAGTACCTGGGATGACACCCATGGTACCATACATGGGTTAGAACTCAAAACTACATGGCTGAAAAGTAAATGCATTAACTGCACAAGCATGCCTGCATATAACAGATAGATAGATAGAGAGAGAGAGAGAGAGAGAGAGAGAAAGAGAGAGAGAGGGGGGGAGATCAGAAGTGAGTGAATAAGCAAAAACAAAATATAAACTTTTTACATTGACAGTCAGTCTCATATGTTGACTCAGGACTTCAGCTGTTGATAGTGGATCAAATAACTTGATTCAGCTGCAGCAGGATTCATACATCCATTGTGAGTCAGGTTTTGAACCCAGGATGCAGTATGACAGAACTAAAAGTTTCCTGTGAAACTTCAGTGAGCTTATCATCTGAATAGCTTTCTTCTGATTATAGTCAAGCATGTTAGTAATTGTGGAGGCACATGGCCTAGTGGCTAGAACAGCAGACACATGATTGAGGGATCATGGGTTCGAATCTCAGACCGGGCGTTGTGTGTGTTTATGAGTGAAACACCTAAGCTCCACACATCTCCGGCAGAAGGTAATGGCGAACTTCTGCTGACTCTTTCGCCACAACTTTCTCTCACTCTTTCCTCCTGTCTCTAGCAGCTCACCTGTGACAGACCAGCGTCCTGTCCAGGTGGGGAACCTATACGCCATTGAAACTGGGAAACCAGCCCTTATGAGCCAGGCATGGTTCGAGAAGGAACAAACAACAACAATATGTTAGTAATTGAAGATAACACAACATCTTAGAAGTCAATCAGGGAATACATGAAATATTTAGAGAGTTTATCATATATACTCTGAGTTATAAGTATTTCTCAAGTTTCAAGTTAAAACTTTGATTCTTCATGTGGCATCAGAAAATGTTACAAACCTTAACTAAAAACAATGTGTGTATTGTGTGTGTTGATGAAATAGTTGAATAGTTTTGTCTCATCATGTTAAGCTTCTTTTTGAGTGTGTAAATAATAGCTATCTTCTTTTTTTTTTTTTCTTAGGACCAAGCCAGTCCATTATGGATTGCATCTCAGATGGGACATGCAATGATTGCCCGAGAACTGCTTGAAAATGGAGCCGAGATTGATTCCACCCGAGAGGTAATGAGACACCATAAGATTTCATTTTGAACACTGTTGATCAATGTCTTAATAATGACTTGTATTTGTTATGGTAAAGGTAATTTTATGTATACTTTCTATTAGATTTCATTCATTAATTACTTATCTATCAACTCAGGGCTGTGGAAGAAAACACTTCTTTAAAATGCTGCTTAGGGAAATTGCAACTAGAACCACAGTTTTATGAAGTGAACTTCTAAACCACACAACCACATTAATATACAGGGTGTGTAAGATATCTGAGGACAGATTTATGTTTATAAAGAAACAGATATATAATAACAGATTAATGGCAAATGCATATTATACACAGTCATTAATTAACAATATTAAGTATCAACAGTTTTTATTATCTCTTTGATAATAAATATAATACATGATTATTACTACATGTATTTTGACATTCACAAACATGCTCTCTCCCTCTTTCTCTCCCTCTCTCTATTTCTCTCTCTCTCACTTTTATAGCACAATAATGATGCTTGATAAAGAAAACTACCAATTTTAGTTACTAATCTTACAAATACTCACTTCAGTACACAGGACTGTGAAATATTTGAACAACCTTCTGGAACTTTATAATATAATCTTGTGGAAAATGCTGTGAACATAATCAAAGTTATCCGCATTTGTTATGATAGGAAAGGACCCTAACACTACATAATCATCAACAGATATAAATATTATCGCTATGCACCTTGTAACTAAGCATGGTGTCAGTCTTAATGTCACAACATCTGTTGACATCATGTCTTATCACTGATGCAGCTCCTATGTTGTTGTTCAAGCAGCCAAACTTTTTTCAAATTGCATCCTACTGCTTTAGTAAAAAGGAAGGACGAAACATTAGTTGATGTACTTCCAAACAGAGTATGTCTGTAAAAAAAAAAAAAAAAAATGATAGAGGATGGTGACGGCTGGGATATCTTTGATTTGCTCTGCCGGGGCTCACCTGGGGCTAAACATCAACTAGCACAGCAGGAGGATCATTATTGTCAGTAGTTTGTCACCATTACCATTTAGCATTTAAACCAGCAATATTCAATCCAAATATCCTACATGTTTTATGTTCAAACTGGTCAGATCCAGCCTCTCACACCTATCTTAAAAATAAACAACCAATCATCTAACTCTCAAAGCTATAAGATAAGGCATGATTAATTCAAAGCAATGAGAGTAAATAAGGATTACATTTCACAGAGTAATCTACATGCTGAAGGATTTATGCTTCATGATTTCACATTATAACTGAAGTTCCTTATATTTTCAGGATGGAGCAACCCCGTTGTTTAAGGCATGCCATAAAGGTCATCTTGATGTTATTGAAGAACTATTGAAGTATAACTGTAACCTTGAACTTTTACCTGTAAGTTTCTATTTCCTATCTGGTCACTGTTTCTTTCAACATTAATCTTCTAACCCTCTTTGTTTCTCTTTGCTATTTTAATAATCTGGATGCTTTGGTTAAAAAATGAGCTGGGGATAAATATTTCTGTCTTCATTCACCAGATGCATTTATAAAAAGGAGGATATGGTTAGTTAACTTGATCCTAGTATACAGCTGGTGCTTGTTTATTTTGGCAACTTTACAGTTCAGCACCCACTCTTACTGAATGCATTTTTACAAATATCTTCCCCGCTTGCTGTTTTGCAAAAACCAAAACCAAAAGGAAAAAAAAAACTTACTAGTTTATGTTAATAGAAGCTAATTTTGCACAATGATTTATTATTTATATTTTCTTATACTATTTCATATAGTAGCTGCTGCTTTTTAGGGTATTTATGTGGATTAGTACCTGCTATGTTAAATTTTTATGGAAATTACTTCAAAAGGCAGCAATATATTTTGCTATTTAGCTACCATGCTGTGAATCCTTTTCCCACTGAATATGCGGGAGGTAATGTTAACAACATTGGCTTCTCTGCCTTCCAAAACCATAGATATTTACTTTGTTATATTATTGATATCATGTGGTATAGTGGTTAGGGTGTTGCGACTCGTGATTGCTAGATCATGGGTTCAATTTCTGGACTGGGAAGCCTGTTGTGTTCTTGAGCAAAACACTTCCTTTCATGTTGCTCTAGCGCTGTGTGGGGACCAGCACGCCAAAGAATAGACCCGTTTTCTCTGTGTGCTGCAAAGGGTGACCAAAAGAGGTTGGTGTGGGCTTTGCACTCTGACTTTGTAAAACCCTCAGCAGCGATGACTACCCAAAACAGACCCATGGGTTAAAGGGCTGTTGTCTGAATGGTGCAGAGACATCGTATGCCAAGAGTAGTAGGGAATCACCAACAAATGGTGCATGCTTCAACACACTTACAGTGCATGCCCCCATACTACTACTGCTACTACTGCTGCTGCTGCTGCTACTGCTACTACTACTACTACTACTACTACTACTACTACTACTACTACTACTACTGAAAACAATGTTCTACTCATATTCTAATTCTAATAAAAAATTTTTTTTTGAAATTGTATTTCAAATATGAATATTTTACTTGATTTAAATATGCTATTTCTTACAAAAATCATGAATCCTCTAAACACCCAATGTCCCCTGTAGTGCCTCTGATATTTGCTGCCCCTTATGAGCTTACGACACTCTTCAAGAGGGTGCTACCACCCAGGTTAAGAACCACTGATGTAAAGTAAGGAAATAGAGGAAGAGCCCTTGTTCATGTTGAGCATGCCCATATATTCTTTTATTCCTGTGGCCATGCCGAAACTTTGTGTTCAAGAGTATTGTCAGTTACTTCACTCCCCTCTCAGTACTTATTTTTGCCAGCCTTGGAAGGATGAAAGGCAAAAAAGGACCCAGATGAGATTTGATGTCAGAACATAAAATAGCATAACCATATACCACAAAGTATTTTGTCAAATGTCACACTGCTGCTGCTGCTACTGCTGCTGCTGCTGCTGCTACTACTACTACTACTACTACTACTACTACTACTACTACTACTTTCTTCGTCGCCCTTTCAAAGCCTAGCCAGGCTCATGGGCCCAGTTTCCCAGTTTCTATGGCGTATGTGTTCCTCCCAGCCAGACGGGACGCCAGTCCATCGCAGTGTTATTCAAGAAACAGGAAGGAAGGGTGAGAGAAAATTGGGGCGAAAGAGTACAACAGGGGTCGCCACCACCCCTGCCGGAGCCTCGTGGAGCTTTTAGGTGTTTTCACTCAATAAACACTCACAACGTCCAGTCTGAGAATCGAAGCCGCAATCCTCCGACCGCAAGTCCGCTGCCCTAACCACTGGGCCATTGCGCCTCCACACTATTACTACTACTACTAATACAAATTTGCACTATTGTTATTTAGCTTACCTTCTTATTGTTCTCTCTGCAGAATGGTGAAACTGTCCTCCATGCTGCTGCTTTATTTGGTCACCTGAAGGTTGTGAAACGGCTTGTTGAACATGGCGTAGATATAACTATAAGGAATAAGGTAAGTTCTTTTGACGACTTATATATTCAGTTCTGTAGTTAGGTAAGTAAATAGGTAGGTAAATAGGTCAATAGATGGATGGATATTCATTTATCTATTTAATTCCTTGAGTGACTACCTAGGAAGATGATAAAATAAGCAAATCAAAACTAGCTAAAACTGTGCACTGTAAGCTTAGTATCAAATGTAAAATGAGCTCCATTGTAATAAAGATTCATTGAGATTCATTGGTGTGTGTGTGTTTGTATGATTATCATCATCATCATCATTGTCGTTGTCTTTGTTTTAATGTCCACTTTTCCATGCCTGCATGAGTCAAATGGAATTTATTGAAGTAAATTTTATTTGGCTGGATGCCTTTCCTGTTGCCAACCCTTACCTGTTTCCAAGCAAGGTAATATCTCCCCTTGACAAGATTTGTTTTTCACAGAAGACTGGAAATGTAAACATTGTTTGCAACCCATGTCAAGACAAGGATACACACATACACCATATATATATATATATATATATATATATATATATATATATATATATATATATATATATATATATATATATAAATGTATGTATGTATGTATGTATGTATGTATGTATGTATGTATGTATAGATAGATAGATACAGCTTTGGTTTGCTCAATGCTATACCAGACACTTGCCCAAGGTGCCAGTCAGTGAGATTGAACTTGCAACCTGTAGCTGGGAAGCAAGCTTTGTAACTACATAGCTACATGACCATGCCTGTGTATATTAGTTACACCTGTGCCTATAGCTACACCTGAATCCATCACACACACACATATCCCCCCCCACCACCACATCACACACACAGCTTTTTTTTTATCTGCATAAGGGAAATAACTCAGTTGGACAGAAATCTTTTCTGTTTCCCGAAAGAACTAAAGAACATGGTATAAAGTAACGCGTGCGTATTCTTTAAACTATATATATAAAAAAAGATTCCTTGCTATCAAGTGTCAGGGTTCTGTTGATGTCATTATTTTTGTTTTAACGTCCACTTCTCTGTGCTTGCATGGGTTAGATGAAACTTGTTGAGACAGGTTTTCTATGGCCAGAGTCTCTGCTTATTGCCAATCTGCCACTCCTGATCTGTTTTCATGCAAAACAGTATTTCCTGTTGTCCTCCAAACAACATACAACTCAATGGTAAGACATATTTCCACAATAGATTTCAAACAAATGACTGCGTTTACAATCAGTATGCAACTGTCAAGACACAGGGAAGACCCAAGCTCACACACGCATACTCATTTACAAGTGTTTTCTGTCTATCGAAAATGCCCAAGGTGCTGCACAGTGAGACTGAACCCAAAACCATGTTATTGTTAAGCAGATTTCTTAACATGCAGCCATGCCTGTGCCTATTTATTTTAATTTTTGAATATGTCACTGACTTGTTTGACCACTGCCTTATGAAGGTAACTCACCTCAAGAAGGAAATAACAGAGGATTGTGACAGAGGAAGCATGAAGGTGTAAGCATGAGAATTGTGGCAGTGACGATGGTGATGATATAAAGAGGGAAGATCTGAATACTAATACATACACATGTACGTACACATAGGCACTCAGAGAACTATATAGTCATGAAACAGAGGTGTACACAGAACCTTTTTTATATATACATTATGCGCACACATGCACATGTATTACACACACACACACACACACACACATGAGTTCTGATCCAGACCATGACTACTTATCCAACACATGCCAGCATGGAAAAGCAGACTTTAAAATGATGGTAAATAAACAAATATAATGAAGAGGTCTGCATACTCCTTCACAAGGGGACACCAGTGTTTCCCTTTAATATGTTTTGGGAAAACTCCAAACATGTTGTTACTCTGAGTGAGTGTGAGGTCGAGGTTTTGGAACATTCAAACACCCTCATGAACATCATCTGATTCTTGAGAGAAACAGGACACTAACAAAATCAAAAACTTCTTTGTCAGTATTTCAGTTCCCCAAAATGTCTCAAATGTAACGGATTGCAAAATGTAATTTACCAATAAACTATGGTATTTCAGTGTCATATTCCATTCAGCTATAAATACAGGAAACCCCTGCCTCTGTCACAACATTAAGGATTTGTAATGGAGTGAAAGAGTTACTAACAATGGCATTTCATATGAGGCATCTGTCTCTAGCCCAAGGGAAAAGATTGAGTCCCTCCAGTCTCTTCCCATTGTCCCTGGAAATCCCACTGGCTCCAGAGTTGAGATATTTTCTTGAAAGAGCTAGGGTTTTAAGTTTATTTCATTGTGGTGACCAAAACAACTTGACATTCAGTTGACATGACAATCCATGGAGACCTCCAAAATCAAAGGATTTGTCATACTGATATCCACACCCTTCAACATATATTGCCTCTGACTTTGAGAGTGATGGAGGTGCAGAGCTCATCTTGGCTAAGTAAAACACCAGTGTTAGCCATAGGCAAAACATCAACTCAGTCTCCCAAAATTTTGTCACTCACACAAAATAAGCCTTGAATATTGGTCAATTTGATGAAAAAGAATGTTGAAAATGTATGTATTTTGACTCTAAATTGTCCCATTTCTCTGAGTCAATTTACCCTACTCTCAAACTAAGTATGTAAACTCTTTTTTCAGCTGTAGAGCTTCATCTGTTATTTTTTTAATAAATGAAAATATTACTTAATGTTAGTCGTGATATTGTTGAAAATTGATGGAATGGAAAAGGCATTTTTTTATCCTTTGTAGGTGTACATTTCTGCATGTGTGTGCATATGTGTGCATGCACACACGTGCGCCTGTGTGTGTGTGTGGTTGCTTCTAGTGCCAAAAATGTACCGTCTCTAAAACAGGCTGAATGTCCAGTCAGATTTGCCAAATCATCAGCATTGAAACAACTATGCCAAATTGTTTCATTCCTGTGTGTGACAAGATGGTGTACAGCTATTAACCATACATACATAGTCAAATTTCTGTGTTAAGTACTCTATGTAACCTTTTTCATTTGCATATGCACTTGCTTTTATGCTGTAATTAGGACACACAAATAAACATATACTTAAATAAGCACATATATAAACAAGCACCCACATAGTGACAGCACAAGGGACGTGGGACATATATATTTAACTCTATTATAATGCTGAATACAAAATGCACTGAGAAACACAAATACCATTTAGAAAACATCATGGTTAATTCTCTCTAGAGTTATGTGTTCAAAACTTGCTGTAGCCAGTACTGTGTTATGTAACTTTGCTTTGTAGACAAGTTTTCTGGTTAGTTAAGAATTGTTAATGACTTTGAAAAATAAATGAAGATGATTATAACCAGGCCTATTGCTGGAGCCACATAAAAAGCATTTGGAAGGGCATCCAGCTGTAAAAACCATGCCAAAACTGACCTCGTCTGATGCCATCTATTTGGTCTCACAGATTCAATGTTGATGTATTTGATATCAAATATTTTCATATTTCTCTTGTTCTCTCCCCCCCTCTCTGTGAGTATATTTCTCTTTATGCAAATGAGGGGAGGGAAAGTGTTTCTGTTATTTGGGTTCAATGAATAAATTACAATCCCTCTTTCTCTTCCCCCCTCCCCCTCCCTCTGGTTATAAATGGTATTTGTGTTTCTCAGTGCATTTTGTATTCAGCATTATAATAGAGTTAAATATATATGTCTCACATCCCTTGTGCTGTCACTATGTGGGTGCTTGTTTATATATGTGCTGGTGCCACATAAAAAGCATCCAGTCCACACTGTAAAGTGGCTGGCATTTGGAAGGGCATCCAGCCATAAAAACCATGCCAAAACTGACCTCATTTGTGCTTATGCCATGTAAAAAGCACTCGGTTCACTCTGCTGGGTGGTTGGTGTTAGGAAGGGCATCTAGCTGTAAAAACCTTGCCAAAACAGACACAGAAGTCTGGTGCAGTCTTCTGCCAGGTCAGCTCTTGTCAGATCGTCCAATCTATGCCAGCTTGGAAGGCGGACATTAAACGATGATGATGATGATGATGACAACGCTGACTATCATATTATGGAGAGAAGATGTGTGGCTAAGTGGTTAGGGTATTTGGCTCACGATTGTAAGGTTGTGAGTTCAGTACATAGCAGTACATTGTGCCCTTGAGCAAGACTTTGAATGACGACGACGATGATGATTGCTTTTTATGGAAATGAAATTAACTTCTTATTTTCTCCTCTCATTACAGGAAGATCAGACAGCTGCCGAGTTGTCCTCAGAAGCTGGTTATGATTTCATTGCGAAGTTTTTGGAAACGAAAGGGGAAAGTGCCAAAGTGGAATCAAAAAATGAGGCCAGTAATGTAGAGGTGGAGTCAAGTATCAAAACCCAACTAGACCAGTCCACAGAGAGCTGTACTCAGCTGCATGAACTGGAGAACAATGAAACAAATGCTTAAAGAGACTTTAAACAAGCTCCCCAAAAAATGGTAGAATATGAAGGTTAAGGAATTGAATATATGCTCAGCTCTTCAGAACACAACTTTTAAAATGCAACATATGTTTTTATTCTTTGATTCTCTCTCATTTCTTTCACTTTCTCTGTTTTATGTTTTTATTCAGATTATTTCTCTTTATTCTGTGGCTAAACACTTAAACTTTAAATAATAATAATAATTATTATTATTATTATTATTATTATTATTATTATTGTTATTATTATCATCATCATCACCATCATCATCATCATCATCATTATTATTACATAAGGTGGCAAGGTGGCAGAATCGTTACCGTGCCAGACAAAATGCTTTGCAGCATTTTTTTCTGGCTTTATGTTCTTAGTTCAAATTTCACTGAAGCTAACTCTGCCTTCCATCCTTCCGGGGTTGATAAAATAAGTACCAGTTGAGTACTGGGGTCGATGTAATTGACTAGCCCCCACCTCAAGATTTCAGGTTTTGTGCCTATAGTAGAAAGGATTATTATTATTATTATTATTATTATTATTATTATTATTATTATTATTATT
>NC_068989.1:19758989-19765841 GCF_001194135.2 Octopus bimaculoides
CCCCCCCCCCCCACGAAATTACTTATTACTCCTCCTGCTGCTACAGGATTGCAGAATTGGTAGAGTAGCAGGCAAATTTCTTTAAGGCTTATACTAATGTTGCTCTGCATTCTGAGTTCAAATCCTGGTGAGGTTAAATTTACATTTCATCTTTCTCGGGTGGGAGGTTCAGATTAATAAAAGAAAGAACTAGTCAAGTACTGTAGTTGATTTAATTGAGTCTTTTGCTTATCTTATAACACACTAATTAAGGGTGGATGTTTGGCAACATCATTAGAGCTTTGGGCAAATTGCCTTGTGATATTTGTTCCTGCTGTTTAGGCTCTTGGTTCGAACCCCTCCAGGGGTCGGTAAACTAGAGTATCAGTCAAGTACTGGAATTAATGGTATCAACTAACCCTTTCCAGTAGAAACCATTATTGTTATTATCACCATCATCATCGTCATCATCATCTCTATTATCGTCGTCATGGTTATCCTCTTTAATGTTATTGTCATCATTAACATCATCATCATTATCATCAATGAAATTTTTAGCTAAATGATGATGTAAGTTTTTCACTGATATTTTGGGGGAGTTATAGGTTCGTCCCTTTTGCAAAGGGTTAAAGACGTAACCTCGAAAAGAACCAATCATACCTTGGATAATCGTTCATGTGTACACTGGCTGATGATGATGATGATAATGATGACGACAATAATAATAATGATAATAATAATAATAATAATAAATGTAATAATAATATTAATAACAACAACGACAACAACAGCTTATATGAGGAAGTGAAGAAGTAAAATAAAAATTTTGTCTGTGTGTGAATAAATATATATATATATATATATATATATATATATATATATATACATATGTACACACACACAGAGTTGTAGTAAAATTTCTTTATATTTACTGTAATTATTATGAGTGGTGAATTGGCAGAATCATTATAGCACAGGATGAAATGTTTTGCGGTATTTCTTCTGGCTGTTCTGAGTTCACATCCTGCCATGGTCAAATTTGCATGTCAGCTGTCCAGGGCTAGATAAAATAAAATATTAGTCAAGTAGTGATGGGGTTGATCCAAGTGATTAAATTCTGCCCCCAAATTCCAGGCCGTTGTACCTTTCTTAGAAACCATTAACATTAAAAAACGATGGTTTGAATCCCACCGAAGTCATCTTTGCCTTTCATATACCTAAGGTCAATAAGATAAGTATCTTGTAGGTCTTGTGCCTATGTCTGAAACAATTATTATTTTTATTATTATTATATTGATTCTGGCAAGCTGGTAGAATTATTAGCATGGTAGATATGCTGCTTAGTGGCATTTCTATTTATTCTGGTTTTACGTTCTGAGTTCAAATGCTGCCAAGGTAGACTTTACCTTTCATCCTTTTAGGGTCAATAAAATAAGTACTAGTCAAGTATTGGGGTTGATGTGATTGACTTCCTCGCACCCTCAAAAGCTGCTGGCCCTGTGCCAAAATTTGAAACCATTATTATTATTTATTCTTGTTGTTGTTGTTGTTAGGGTTCTTTCATGGGAAAAAGAATGCGAAAAATATCTGAACTGTGTTCCTTGTGTTATGTAACTTTACTGGAGTAAAACATATTGGTGTTGCAATGTTTTGGTTGTGTCAGTACATTTTGTACACATACGAGGAGGTGTATTCTAATTCCTCTTGATATTAAGGGAATAAATATATGAAGAAAAATTAAAAAAAAATTTTTTTTACAAAAAATAAAACAGAAGTAAAGAAACGACAAACATTAATGAATAAATCCTATCCCAGAAATAAGCTCTATACAATGATGATTGCTCTGTTCACTTCACAACAAACAATTAGGATTAATAAACTCCAGATCATCACCTCTGATCCACCTGCCCTCCCTTCCACCTTCAACAGTAAAAAGCAACAGATAGAAACAAAAATAAAATGTAAAGCAAACATATAAACAAAAGTAATTAAGCATGTATGTGCTAATCACATTTGATTGCATTCTTTTTATGTTTTTGCTTCATTGTTTATCTATGAAATGATGGAGGCAGAAGTGGGTGGTCAGTGGTTACATAGATGCAATATATTCTTCTATCCTTTCACCCTCACTTTCTCTCTTTCCATACCATTGAGCTATAAGACATTATCTGTGTATAAATACATATGACACTTCAGTACACACACAACACATCAACACACAAAACCGATGCATGCACAGGAAAGCAAACAGACAAAACAAACAAGCAAGAATTCACCAGTGCAATGCAGTGGTGAGTAGCTTAGGACATAGTACTGTTATTAATGTCTAATTCTGCAATATACTACACTTATCCATAATTGTATTTATATTAGTATCACTCTATCCATCTCTCCACCACCATACTAGCATCACTGTTGCTACAATTATCTCCTCTGTTGGTCTCTTTTAATTAAGGATCTGATGTAAATTCTCTCCACTTCTTTCCTACTATACCAAATATTTAATCAGTCTTAGAACAGTGACTACAACAACATCTGTTTCGTGACTTCACTCTCTATAGCAAGCTATTCTTCTCTCTCCTCATCTTCCTTACTTCTGTCTCTCTCTTCTCCATTTCTCTCTTTGTTTCTCTCTGTTGCTTGGTCTCAGGTTAGTCTTGATTGAACAGATCTCTGCTCAAAAGTATTCCAGCCTCGACCATCCATACTCTGAACTCATAACCATATTGTCCAACTTCCCCTAAGACAGTACAGTGTGACTGGAGGAAGATTCAACTTCTATTTCTCACAGGTCAAGCAACTGTATTAATTTATTGATGAATTAGACATTTGACTATTGAAGGCATGAGTTCTCATCTCATTGCAGTTGCTTACATCTTAATAGTTTTATGAACAAGATACTTCCCTTACCCAGAGACTTTCTCCTTAAGATGCACAAATATTACTTAACCTTTATATTTATCATATTTACAATTTTTGTTTTTGTTGGTGTCATTTAACCCTAGGTTAGGCCAGATCACATGGAGCTATGATGTTCAAAAGTGTTCTACCTGTAATCATTCTGTCTTTTCTTTTTTATAAATACAGTGTATCTAGGACTACATTATCCAATATTTCCTTCCCCTTTTTTAGGTATTAAAATGTGATATGAGGGGAATTTAGCTGCTATTTCTTGTAGTTTGAGTGGCCATATAGATACTTCCTCAATGTCTGCTATATTTCCAGCTCCTACATGTGAAACTCCATCGAAAATGTTGCTTTGGCCACTAATAATTATAAATCTGGTTGAGGTGTTTTCTTTCTGTGTAGTTGTTGCTAAACTATCAAAAATTCCTCAAAGAAGCGATTTACTGAGGCAAAATAGAAATATTGAAGAATTGTGTTCTTTCTTGTTCTTTCCTGTTTTGCAAACTACTTGGCAATCCCTCTAGTACTGGTGGCACAAAAATAAAAAATAAAAAAGCATCCAGCACACACTATAAAGTGGTTGGCATTAGGAAGGGCATCCAGTCATAAAAAACAGAGTAAAGCTGACATGGAGTATTTTCTTAGGAAGCTTTGGAGAGATGGTGATATTTGTAATAATAGCAATGTGAGTTCCAAGGAGTTAGATACCAAAAGGTTAGTTACCACAACGAATTCTACAAAAAAAGAAAGAGTTATCATGGTTCTAAAGTGTCACCATTGATAGTTTCAAAAAGTTACCATACTTATATTTATTTCCTTAGAATTATAAGATTTGTATAACATTATTATGGTGGTGGAGTGGCAGAGATGGTAAGAGTGTCTGACTAAATGTCTTATAGTATTCAGTTATGTCCCTTTATGTTCTGAGTTTCAGTACTGGTGGTGGTGGTGGTGATGGTAAGGGTAGATTTTGCCTGTCTTACTTTTAGGGTTCTTTGATATGGGGAGAGTGTAATATAAACCAACTTTGTGTCTCTCCTACATATATGTAAACTTGAGGTGGAGCTAGAAATTATTATTAATTACAGTAAGCTAACAAAAGGCTTGCAAAAACTCTGTAGTATACTACAAACACATACACACGGATATATATAAGTACAATATATGTACTGATTTGCATTTACTAGATACAATTGATCAGAAGAACAATGAAAATGTGTAAAACATTTCAGGAATTCTCCATTTGAGGTTAGTGACCAGCTTCAACTCTGATAAGGTTAAAAACTTAATAAATCCTCTCAAGAAAATATACATATAGTTCGTTAGAAAGTCCTCATACAATTTGAAATATTTATATATGACAGAATTAATGTGTAAAGAACATTTACAAACCTGACACATCTATTTTATTGTCATCAATCACAAATTTTACTATAATTGTTTGAACTTAAAAAAAAAACTATTAATTTATTTTATGAGGAATATGTAAAGACTAATATTTAGTGAATTAAACTTTGTACTATAAATGAATTTGCAGGGTAGGATAATTAATGTGTTATAAAATATAACTGAAAATCAGTGGGGACATGAAATTTTAGAATAGAATTAAATTATAGTTTATATATATATATATATAATGATGGTGGGCATGTTGAAAATTAAGTCACAAGAGTCTATTTAAAAGTCAAATAAATTCTGCCTCTTATTCCTTTCATACATTTATTTTATTCTACATAGGACCAATGTTAAACAAACCGAGAATGATCCTATATAGAAAATGTGTGTGTGTGTGTGTGTTATATAGCAACAGCTGCATGTAGATTAGGTTTTACAAATGAAGGAGAGAAATATTCAAATACTGAAAGAGTACATTTACATTTTGGGTTTGAAAATTTAAATCATTATTACATGACAGTTTAAAATGTCCAATTTGAAGTGTGTGTGTATGTATCTCTCTCTCTCTCTCTCTCACACACTTTCTCTTCCTCCCCCCCTCTCTCTCCATCATCTCTATTTGCCATCCTTCTTTTCTCTAACCTTGACACTATCAGCACTGCTTCTCCAATCCCTGTCTCTTATTCACCCTTCTCCTGC
Source organism: Octopus bimaculoides (assembly GCF_001194135.2). Lineage (NCBI taxonomy): Eukaryota > Metazoa > Mollusca > Cephalopoda > Octopoda > Octopodidae > Octopus > Octopus bimaculoides. The sequence goes on from NC_068989.1 coordinate 19,763,970, forward strand.
CACCCTGCATTACTTTTAATATTTTCTTTTTACCTTCTATCCTCCTCTCCCTTACCAATTTGTTTCCCACACAATTCCTTTACAGCAACACTTTACAACTTTCCAGCCTTCCCGCTCTGCCAAAACCAATATATAGTGACCCAATTCTTAGTTTCTAAAACATACCTTCTTTGTTGATACTTCATGCATATATGCTTTGCTGAAACATTGGTTGTCATATTGTAACAATATAAATAAATCCATGTGTATACATGCATACATATGTATGTACACACACACACACGGATATATATTCATACATAAACATATACTTATGCATATATACATGTACAAGAAAATTAGGTGGTGTAGATGAATGGCGTATGAGAGTGGTACTAACCATCTACAGAGATACAGCGAGCAAAATGAGAATTGTAGATGAGTTCAGTAATGATGATGATGATGATGAGGATGATGATGATGATATATATCATCATCATCACATTCATCATCAATTAATGTCTGTTTTCTATGCTGGCATGGATTGGATGGTTTGACAGGAACTAGCAAGCCAAAGTGACTGTGCCAAACTCTACTGTCAGCTGGATGCTCTTTACAGAGTGTGCTGGCTGCTTTTTATGTGGCACCAGCACTGGTAATGTCACCCTAGTAACTTGCAAGACAAAGACCCCTCAGTTGAGAGGAGAAGTATTGAAAGAGGTGGCTTTGTGTTAGTTGATGACTTGATAAAATATAATTGAGGGATAGAGATTGGTGTCATGCTGTAGAGGAGATACATGGCTACTTTGTATACACTCGCACACACTATGTATGTATGTGTGTATGTATATATATATATATATGGTTTCGTGTTCGTATGTAAGTATATATATATATATATATAATCAGATTGGAGCCTGGTGTAACCATCTGGTTTCACCAGTCCTCAGTCAAATCGTCCAACCCATGCTAGCATGGAAAGCGGACGTTAAACGACGACGATATATATATATATATACACACACACACACACACATATATATATATAGAGAGATATGTTAAAGTAGATGTGCATGATATTAATCATGCACATACACTCACATACATGTATGTGTGTTTCTCTGATCGATGGGCAATTTGAATTTTCTGACCTGCAGTCTGTTGTTACTTGTTATAAGACTGTCATTCACTTCTGCTCAATGTGAAATATTTCCCAGTGAACACCGTTGATGTTCAAAGACTTTTAAGATTGTTTCTTGTGTTACCATGAAATCTCTTCATTGGTTTTTCACAGGAGAGACTGTCTGAGAACTAATTCTCCATTCTGATCACAAGTCTGTAGTACAAGGTTACAGTGCTGTTATTTCAACCCCTGGTCATCCTTGGGTGCTGCTATATATCTTTTTTCTATAGTAGCCTAGTTTATATAAATCTGTTTTGAAGGTTGCCACCAACTGTTAAGCTAGTTATTAGTAAATAATATTTAAATGATGCTATAGTTATGCTCAACAATAAATGAGAAAATGAAACAAAAAAGGTATTTAGTGTAAATCATGGTTGCTATAATATGACACTTTACACTTGCATTTTGTATTGAGTGTTACATATAAAAGTAATGCACTTTGATTGAATTAATTTCAGTGAAGTAAAAAACATAAATATATATATAATATACATGTATCAATGTATGTGTATATGCATGCATATATACATACTCATGTGTGCATGTATGTGTATATATATATATGCATACATACACACACACACACACACACTATATATATATATATATATATATATATATATATATATATATACTTTATTTAAAAGCAGCAGAAATATAACAAAAGACTGTTACTCTGAGTTAGAAAAACTGTCCGATGAATGGGAATG
>NC_068989.1:19766043-19777669 GCF_001194135.2 Octopus bimaculoides
ATATATAACATTATTTTACTTTACATTTTCCTCAAATCTAAATGTTTGCTAATGTACAAAAAATAGGATTCAACCAAAATTCTTTACTGAATTTTAAAAAAAAACACCACCACCACCACCACCACCATACCACTGCTAATAGCACTGCAATATAAACTCATCAAGTTCTGTTTTATGAAAAAAAAAAAAAAAATGCATTTTGCAAACTAACCCAAATTGATCTTGAATCTGGCCTCAGAACACAAATTCAGGTAACCAAATATCAGCAGCTTTCAGCTAAATTCTATGTTATTAACCATGTTTATTTATAGGGTGACATAACTCTCTACTTCACTGATGTATTTATTTATATATTTTGGTTTGTTTCCTTGTTTATTTTGTTTACAGGTTGACTTTGCCCTTCATCCTTTCGGGGTTGATAAAATAAGTACCACTTGATCACTGGGGTCAATATAATTGTCTTACCCTTACCACCCGAAATTGCTGGCCTTGTGCCAAAATTTGAAATCATAATTATTAAGTACTTCCAGTCCAGTATTGGCTGCTCTTCCTACTGCAGCAGCTAAACTAGATACCAGTAACATGCAGGGGTGTGTAAATAAACACCAGTAATGTACTTAGTTGAGTTTAACCAACTATCTGTAGTTTAACCTACACTGTTAAAGTTGGCCTTGTTGCTCAGCCAAAGCATAAATTATTATTGGGAGGAAAGTGCAACATGTTTGTTGTTTTAGCTCAAAGTTGGTCCTGAATAGATCCTCCATCAATGATATCCCAGCTGTGATTTTCTTGTCTTTTCCTTTTTATATCATTCTAGTACCATATATTATCCAATGTCTCTTTTATTAAGACAATAGGGTGTGATTTGAGGGAGATTTTTAGCAAGTTGATTGACTATGTAGAAGCTTCTTTGTTGGCTTATGAATAAATACAAGAAAGTAATTAAAAAAAATATTTAGAAAAGGTTTGAAGCTTCCCATTTCCTTTTATCTATTTGAATCTAAGCTTTCATGACTATTTAAAAATTATTTTTTAATTAATTTCTTTACTTTTTATAGTTTGTTTTTAATTAAATCACAAAAGTATGAGAGTTGATTGTCACACTGTACAATAATATTACCAGAGCTCAATATATCACACAGTTGGGGATTGAAGTCTGAGTTTACCCAGACTGATTAGTGTTCAAAATACTGGTGCATTATTCGACAAAACCAAATCTTAATTTTGTTGAATTAAAAAAATAAGATTTTTGCTATGAAATTCCATATTTCCTTGCATTTTAACTCTTTTGATACCAACCCTCTTGGGACTGCTCCTGGTTCTATGATACAGGCTTCTTGTTTTAAGGTGATCTAAATCAAAACCCTGCATCAAAATTCTTTGTAAATTTAAGTTCCAAAAACCAGTTTAATAATGAGTAAATTAGTTTACTAAATTCTTCATTATTTTTCAAAATTAATTAAAACAAAAGCAGTGTTATTTCAATAAGAATATGGTAACAAGAGGGTTAAACTCAAATTGAGATATATAAGAGAAAAATTTCAATATAGTTTGACTAAAATTCTTCAAGGCGGTGCCATAGCAAAGCTGCAGTCAAATTACTGAAGCAAGTAAAATATAAAAGATTTAAAAAAAAAAAAAAAAATTCTGCCAATCTATTTGTGATTCTAGACCCTGTTTTATCAGTTCTGTATTAAGCGTAAGAAAATACAGTGGGGAAATTTGAGCTTTGTTTTTTAACTTGTGAATCTTACCAAAAATTTTATACTGTACTTGTACTTTTTTTTTTTTTGTATTATTGTTGATTATTTTTCCTTTGTATATTTCATGGTGTCAACAGGTTTTCTTGGTATCTGGAAGTTTTTAAGACTTTCTTTCAACCATCAAATTGATTAACTGATGCTTAAGTAAAAATGCTTAGCAAAAAAAATAAAAAAGAAAAAGCGCAGAGGAACAAATAAAATGAATTATCCAATAATTTATTTATACATAAAATTATATATATAACTCTCATATATGTATAAATATATACATGCACTCTTTGTATGTATTTATATAAAGCTAACCTACATATAACTATGTATGTATAATGCTATAAGTATACATATAAAGCTATATATATATATAAAGCTATATATATATGAACTGTTTTTTGGGAGGTTTATTCTGCCAATAAACTGAATATGCACTGTTAGAAAAACCCCGGAAAAATTTGGTCTTTCATATCCTGAGATATTTTCACAAATTTACCAGAAAAAAAATTATTTTTGTTCTTTGAAAAAAAATAAATAAATAAACCAATCCAAACAAAACCAAAAACTTCACACTTCTTTTGGATACTTGCTTACTCTTTGTCTCTTGTTAGTTACTATCTCTCTCTCTCCAACATTGTTGAGTTGAAGAAGGCAATCAAAAATATTACTTGTAATCATCTGTTTCTTTTAAACTCTAGTTTTTAGTTCTATTTGCAGTTTGTACTAATTATTTATTTTCCAAAATAAATCTGTATTTAAATAAAAACAAACAAACAAAATAAATTCTAGAATTTTTATTTTGATTTTATTATTTTCTGGCTTGTTTTTTATATTTTTCGATGACCTCTCAACTATCACATTATATATCCATTAATATAAACATATAATTCATTATTAGTGATGGAAGCAGTATTAGTTCAAATTAGCATTCTGTATCATCATACTTAGAAAACATTATATTTCTGTATTTTTTAACATTAAATACAAGATGCTTTCTCAAGACAAATATTGCAGTTTCCAGGTTTCCTACAGTATATCTGCCTGAAATATGATATACAGAATGCTTATCATCATCATCATTGTGGGTTAATGTTTGCCTTCAATGCTGGCCTGGGTTGGGCAGGAGCCAACCAGGTAGAACACTACATGAGATTTATGTGTCTGTTTTAGCATGATTTTTATGGCTGGATGCCCTTCCAAATGCCAACCACTTCACAATGTGAACTGGATGCTTTTCACATATGTATATGTATGTATGTCCTTTTTCTAAAGGAAACAGCATTTTGGTAACTCAAATCAAATTCTGTTCACTTAAAGAATCATCCAAGAATGGTTTTTTGGTAAATACATTAAAATTTCTGATAAGTTACCTGTAAAGGCATGCATGCACATACATTGTCTTCTGTAAAATTATATGCATCCACAACCAGACTCACCTATTCTCCCAGTTAAATCTTTGTAATCCAGTGCTTCCTAAACCTTTTGAAAAGGCCACCTACTTTTGAAGTTGGCCATTGCTTCTAATACCCCCCACCCATTCCCCAGAGTCTCACATTTTTATTTGAAAATATTTTTTAAAATGATAAAAAAAAAAAAAAAGTCCACATTTTTAGGTGTTCAACAATAAAATAATTTAACCATTTTTAATTCTGAACAGTAACATTTGAAAATTAAAACATGGTATAAAAGTATCTTAAAAAAAATCTTTGTATGATTAAATTATTTGAAACTATTAATTTCATCATTCTGGTCCTCATTTCTATAATTTAAAAAAAGAAAAACAGAAAAGCTTTATTCTTCACATTGTAATGTTTTAATATATATCATGAATCAAGACACAACTGTCTTTTAAAAGATTTTAAAGTAAAAATTACTCTCTTCATCTCCAGTAAATTGTATTTTATGTTTGTCCTCTTGGAAACACTATTCTATGTGGTCCATGCTCCATATTTAAAAATAAACTTAGACACCATTCTCCAAGTTCAATCTTTTGTTATACATAAAACTATGAGTGAAGTTGCCTTTAACCAAGTCAATACGATCTTGTTGTTCTCTATTGTCCCATTGAAAGGATTAATAGCTTGTATCTCATTGTTGGTGCTATGCAGTTCCTTGGTTAAACTACTTAATTTTCTGTTACGCAATGTTGAGGTGGTTCACTTATACTGCTATATCTAGGTGCTAAGCAGTGGGATCACTGCATAAAGAATGTAATTATTTTTCTTAGCTTCTAGTGCTGGACTGAAATCCTTTCATGGGCCTTAAGATGGCAACAACTAATCACTCTAATGTATTCTTGCTTTTCAATCAGTCATGAACACAAGTTCATTAATCATCATCATTATTTAACGTCCACTTTCCATGCTGGCATGAGTTGGACGGTTTGACATGGAGCTGTCAATTGTCTGTTGTGACATTGTTTCAATGGCTGGATGCCCTTCCTAATGCCAATCACTTAACAGAATGTGCTGGGTGTCTTTTTTTTTATGTGCCACCGGCATGGGTTCTTTTTATGGGGCACCAGCACCTGAAAGGACAAGCCTGTATGTGTGGAAGACAGCAATGTCTCTAAACCCTAATGAATTTCAGACATTGCTTTTTGTAGCCTTACATACACATTACATCAACTGATGATATGGTAATGGTAATTAGTGAGTTAGTACAGAAGTAATTAATAGTAAACACAAATTAAATACATGAAAAATGTATGTGTGGTTAACATTTCAAGAAGCAAATATACTAAATATACTGGATAAGAATTGGAGCATTTATTGTAAATTTGAATATACTGAACACTGCACTATATTTATAAGCTTGTATATTATCTTCATTCTAAGTTTTGCAGGCCATCTGGCTTCATTATATTTAGATGAAATGTGTGTGTGTGTGTGTGTGTGTGTGTGTATGTACAATAATCTGATTAAGATTAAACTGATAAGCCAAATACAAGTTGTATCTGCTTCTTACAAAACTCAAAGGAAAAGAATTTTTCTTTTTCATTTAACCTTCAGAATATTACAGCTAGAAGAAAAAAATATTTGCCCTACATAAGCAAGAGTATACTTGTAAGAACACTTGATTTAAAGTGTTTATATGTATTACACTCCGAACACACACACACACACACACATATATGTTCAATATATTCAAATATCTTAGTTCTGTACAGTATGAAGGCCCAATATGATGAGAGAATATACTTGTGGCAGTTGCAGTAGAGCTATACTGATAGAATGCCTTCTTTTCTATTGTGCATGCTCTACACATATGCTCCAAAACATCTTGGCTATAACTCAGAAATTATGCTGGGCTAAAATGCTTTATAATATATCAAACATATATCAAATTTGATCAACAGTCTATAAGCTATTTAGTACATTCTGGAAATAATCATTTTAGACTTTTTGTCAACTTTGTATCAGTGTGTTGGTTTGTGGCTGATATATGTAGCAATGTAAGAGTTTAGCTGATGAAATTGTGATTAGAATTGAAATAGCTGTACACTAGCTGTTGAAATAATGTTCTTTGCTTTGTATTTTTAATATAGTCTTGCTGTTGCAAAGATTCTGAATTAAAAATATATTATTATTATTATTATTGAACTTTATATAAAAATTGATAGATCATGCTTCTTTGTAGAAGGCTTATGTTTCCAATGTATTTTAAAAGGAGAGGAGTAGTGAAAATAGGGACAGCCTATTTCTATTGAAGATCAATGATTTTTTTTGTATTAAAAGCAGGAAATATTTTTAAATGTTAAATGCTTGTACTAAACCTTCCATTGTATTTGCTTTCTGCTGTATTGTTGATGGAAATAGTCAACTTTTTGAGCCAATGATGTTTTCTTCTTGCCAGTTTTATAAGTGGAGGAAATTTGATTCTTCACAAACTGAAGAATGACTATAAACTAGTTTCAATTTTTTGTTAAGTGTAAGGAGATGAGCTGGCAAAACTGTTAGCACATTGGACTAAAATGCTTAGTGGCATTTTTTCTGATTCATTACATTTGGAGTTCAAATTTTACTGAGGTCAACTTTGCCTTTCATCTTTACAGGGTCGATAAAATAAGTACCAGTCAAGCACTGGGGTTGATGTAAACAACTAACCCCCATCCTCTAAAAAAAAAAAAAAAAAGAAACTGCTGGCATTGTGCCAAAATTAGAAACCAATTTTTTGTTGAATGTATGTTTGAACTATGGTGCATAGAAATAAAAACAGTAATTTGTGTATTTATATTGTAATACACAGATACATAAATATTAAAAATACATAAATATATTTTTCACAGAATTGATATAAAGATAATTTGCGATAGTTACTGGGATGTATCTTTCACAATTATCTCTTGTCAAAATTATTATCTACCAATTGGTAAATGAGGTGAATATTTTGTCCTTGCCACAGTAAACAGGTAGTTATCTCTTTGCCAAACATACCTGATAGATTATCCTGTCAAAGGTGAATTAATCTGTTCAATCATAAGTCATGGTCAATAAATCTTTTACACAAAGAAGAAAAAAAAAAAAAGAAAAAAGTGTGGAAAAAATTCATTTATTGATCACAAATGATAACAGAAATGTTGAATTTTTTTTTACTTCATGTTTAGTTGTTTTTGCTATTGTTATTTCTGTAGCTGTTGTTTTACAAATTAATAATGACTGGATTTTTTATTCAAAGTATCTTGTTTTTAATTATTGTTGTTGTTGTTATTTTACCAACTGTCAGCATGAAAACTTACATTTACCATAACTGAATTTTCAGGTCTCATTAGGAATCTATATTAAAATAAAGTTAGAATTTGGTTTTAAAACAGGAAAAACAATATCAATGAAATTCACCACCTGGATATTCTACTTTGACTTTTGAGGTTACCACTTCAGCTGTGTAGTCAAGAGTTTGTTTTCTAACTACAGGGTCTTAGCTTCAGTCACATTGTGTGGCACCCTGGACAAGTATCTTCTACTGTAACCCTGGGCTGTCCAAAACCTCATGAGTGGATTTGATAAATGGAAGCTGAAAGAAACCAGATGCACATACAGGCAATCTTTCAGAGAAAGTGTATCAAAACTGAAAGTATTTGGCAATTTCTGTAAAATTTTTTTATTTCTTTAATCCCCCCCACCCGCTGGAACACGTATGTTTATGTATTTTTTTGTATATGTATGTATGTGTTATACGAACATATGCATGCATGTGCAAATGGGTGTCTGCATGAGAGTATTTGCCTCTTTCACTTGACATCATGTTAGTTATAAATGAGTGTCACCATCATAAAAACGAATGGTGATGTTCATTTCCACTCTTCCACAAAAACATGTCTGGCTGTGAAGGAATATTTATTGTCTCAGAAACAGGTGAAGACTGGTGACAGGAGGCCATGTTGACTGTAGAAAATCTGCCTCAATGAATTCTGTCTGACCCAAGGAAACCTAGAAAAGTGGATGCTAAAAATGATGATGATTACTTGAATATATTTTATCGCATTATTTCAATGGAAAGCTATCTTAAATCATGTTGCAGTCATACTTGGAATGACTACATAAAATGGGTGCAGGCATGGCTGTGTGGTAATAAAGCTTGCTCCCCAACCACTAACCACATGATTTCAGGTTCGGTCCCACTGCATGGCACCATGGGCAAGTGTCTTCTAGCTGGGCCGACCAAAGACCTGTGAGTGGATTTAGCAGATTGGAAACTGCAAGCCCATCATATGTGTGTGTGTGCTTTTATGTTTGTGTGTCTCCTACACCACTTGACAACCAGTGTTGGTTTGTTTACACCCCCATAACTTAGTGGTTTCAGCAAAAGAGACCAGTAGGACAAGTACCAGAAGTACTGGAGTCGACTTGTTCAACTAAAACCCTTCAAGACTGAAGTCCAATGACTGAAACAAAAAGATAAAAAGGCAGCTGTTGTTGCTAAGTTGCAACACTATCACCTGACCTGTGGATATGGATTGCCACCACTATTGCCACCACCATGCAAGCTAACAAGGAAACCTCTATTAGGTTGCTTGGCATGCTAGAAATAGCAGCTGAATATTCCTCATATTATACCCTGTTGTTGCAAAACAACAGGCAGGACATAGTGGACTACGTACTGTTTGATATGCATGAGTGAAGCCCTTTTTGTCATAAGTCTGCTCAATCAGAGGAGCTAAACAACAACGATAACACCTCAACCTCAGGTGTGTTTAAAAGGGTTCACTCTGTTATAATCATTAAAGGAGACACTCTCCTTGTTTATCCAGCTGGCATTGAATTCAGATGCCTGGGTTATGTATTGGTCACAACTTTTACACCAGTCTGGGAAGTGTGTCCTGCAGAAGACAGACATTGTCCTTCCTTCTGCGACTTAAAAAAAAAAAAAAGATAAAAATAGACCTTGGTAAAAAAAGAAGAAAAAAACCCCCAGGCTCTATATGTGTTGCCAACAAATGAAGGAAGTCACAGAGGGGGCAGTATTAATACATATAATCGAGTGTATCCAGTGACTCAGTTTTCAGTGAGACCAAGTAGTGCTGACAATAAGTGTAGAAATTCGGGAACCATGGTCACTGGTTTGTGTCAGTAAACATTAGTCCTCCGGTTCAGAATCCAACATTTCACATTCTTGCTCTGCCCCGGACAGTCGACAAGATACAGTGGTGTTGTCACCTTGTCCCTCAATATGGCAAATGAAGAATGAACTAAAAGAAAGGAGTCTTGTGGGGAGAAAAGAAAAAAAAAATGTGTGAGGTGGTGTGAAGTGGATGACAGGAGAAGAATGAGGTCAAGTGAAGGGAGAATGGTATAAAAAATATCACATAAGGGGTAAAAAAAAACCTACTGAAAACTAGTGGACACGTGCACACACACAGAAGTGAGGAGGGAATATGATGGGGAAAAGGATGGTAGAAGGAGCTCACATCTAGAATTGAGATCAATAAGGAATTGTATACAAATCTGTGGCTAGCATCAAGAGATAGTCCAGAACTTGATAGTAATAAGAAGTGGCAGAAAATGGAGAGAAGTATGAAGGTTGAAAGAGAGGGTAGGTATATTAAGTGAGAAGAATACAACTATATGCCACATGTATAAAGTCATGTTATGTGTTGGCACTCCGTCGCTTACGACGTTGAGGGTTCCAGTTGATCCGATCAATGGAACAGCCTGCAAGTGAAATTAACGTGCAAGTGGCTGAGCACTCCACAGACACGTGCACCCTTAACGTAGTTCTCAGGGATATTCAGCGTCACACAGTGTGACGAGGCTGACCCTTTGAATTACAGGTACAACAGAAACAGGAAGTAAGAGTGAGAGAAAGTTGTGGTGAAAGAGTACAGCAGAGTTCGCCACCATCCCCTGCCGGCGCCTTGTGGAGCTTTTAGGTGTTTTTGCTCAATAAACACTCACAACGTCCGGTTTGGGAATCGAAACCGCGATCCTATGACTGCGAGTCCGCTGCCCTAACCACTGGGCCATTGCGCCTCCACATAAAGTCATATACATTGTTCTATGTACAACTATATAGAATACAACTATAATGCACTGAGCATACACAGTATGTGTGAAGTTGTATGTCCATAAAATACACACAACCTGAACACACAAGTCTTGTCTTGGCTCTCAACTCCTAATAGGACTGCCACTGTTATCTGGCAGGGCCTATCCCCCTTCAGGCCTAACCACAGCTGATTTCTTCTAGAAAGAGAGCACAACAGAGAACAAAAAGAAAAAGAGGAAAATCAACCCTAGTACAGAGTAGGTACTTTATCGACCCTGAAAAGATGAAAGGCAAAGCTGAACCATAGCAGTATTAGAACTCAGGGTGTAGAGAGCCAAAATGAATACCACAAGGCAATTTATTTGACACTCTAATGACTTGGCTGATTTGCTACAGACACATACACAAAACTAATGAATACAAGTCATATAACTAAATACACACACACACACACATATACATGGAAACTATATGAAGGTGCAGAATTTGCAGAACAGGGGTGCCCAGTTTTGAAGATAATGCATTTTCCCTTGTGTTTGTGGGTGTCATTAGAAAGTGTTGCAAAACATCACAGAAGTGGTCAGAGACGAAATCAGGTGAGTTAAAGAATCAAGCTGTATGGGGGCACACTAGGCATTATTTGGGACATCGAGCTCATGAGATTATCTTCCAACAAATAACTGATTTCACCTATGTACAATGCATTACAGGGTTAACATGCTATGCAGCATATTATGTTGGAGAAAATGTAGTGAAAGTAGTTTATCACAATGGCTGCAGACTTGGAGCCTAGTAAAGGAGATGAAGGGAACAAGTAAGGCAACAAAGTTGGGAGCACGTGGATGTACCTGGCTGGGTGTACTCAGAGAAAAGAGAACTCCTGATTAGAAGGCACAGAGACTTTTACCCTTTTTTGGAAAGAAAAATGTAGCTTTGCGGTCAGATTGCAGAAAGTTTAAGTTGCAAAAGAGAAACCTTGCTGAAGTAGCTAAGTCACAACTGGAAGCTGATGAGAAAGGAAAGTTCATAATCTAGGAGGGTTGAGTACATGGTGTAGGTGTGACTGAGGGATTGGGCTGGGAGGATAAAGTGATGCATAAGCTTCAACTTGGAAACAAGTTTGGTCATTATTGCAAAGGTGATGAAGCTGGAGGGATTACGAAAAGAAGACAGATTTGGTGTGTGTTGGGGATGTGGGGAAGAAAAGCCATGGCAGCATTGACAAACTGTAAGGTTTATAGCAGACTGATGTGGAGAAGTGGATGGTGTCAATACGGACAGAAATGGGTAGGAAGTTGGAGGCATTAGAGAAGTGAATTCCAGTGAGGAATGGAAGTTATTGCTGAACAATATGAAAAAGGGTGAGTTGCACTCCAGTGAATGAGGTGGCATCAATACAGTCATCAACTGTCCATAAGATTCAAGGGTCATCCCAGTAAACTGAGTGTAAATTCAGGCTCCAATGTAGCCTACAAATTGATATAATTGCAACTCAGATTGGTACCTATGGTTTCACTGCTTCAATGTTGCTAGGATGAGTTCAACGAAACAGAAGTGTACAGATGCTGGGTTTAATTGTGACATGCCAGTCAAGAGAAGAATCTAAGAGCTAAGAGGTCATCACTGTAATGTGAGATAATGGCATACAGAGATTTGATGTTCTCTGGTACTGCACAGCAAGTAGGGCTTCTGTTGGTCAAGGAATGCAAAAAGGCATCTGCACTGTCCGCATTTCTTGTCAACATTATGATCAGTTGCTCTGCAATTTGAGACCTATAGAATAGGAAGTCTCTTACTAAATTGATGACAGGAAGTGTATTTGGCCACACGATCGTGCTTCAAGTATGACCCTGTGAAATCCATACTAGCATAGAAAAATGGACATTAAACCAGTGAACATACAATCTTTGTGTCCATCTAAACATAGCGTGATTTTGTAAACTCATAGCAGTAAAAGTGGAGATTAGAAGTAACATATCAATGAGAGAGAGAGAGAAAGAGAGAGAGAGTGTGTAGTGTTTGTAGATGCATATATATTTGTGTATTAGCAAAAAGTACAAGCTTCAGACAGTGCATATATCATCATTCATGGTTTAATGTCTACCTTCCATGTTGGGTATATGATTATACATACATACATACATATACATACATATATATATATATACATACATATATATATATACATACATACATATATACATACATACATATATACATACATACATATATATATACATACATATATATATATATATACATACATATATATATACATACACAGATATATACATACAGATATATATATACATACACAGATATATATATACATACATATATATATACATACATATATATATATATACATACATATATATATACATACA